>NC_050589.1:3934204-4026704 GCF_013368585.1 Megalops cyprinoides | reverse complement strand
GATTCGGCTATCAATCGGTGAGGGAAATTCTCTTTGTTTCTGGAGGAGCAATGTGCTACATTCAGAACTGTTCTTATCTAATATCCTGTTAGGTTAGCTGCATTTCCTGTCTCCAGGGCCCAGCTGAGAGAAAGGGGGGAAGGCTGGTGGAGGAGCTCATTTCACCACGATTGAATTTAACATGAATCCATGCCTGTCAGGTCACCTGTGCACCATAAGAATATCTCATCAGGGTAGCCATGCTGACATGCCAGCGTGGCAACCAGCATTTCTGTGTCTACTACGGAGTGTTATACATTATTTGCCTGGTGATGTATGCTACCATCCCTGTGCAAAGCGTCCTTCTGGCCGCGGCTCTGTTCGAGGAGGACATACACGTCTTCACGTTCACCTCTCGGACCGTCCGGAGGGGAAGTCCAGGGCTCCGTCTGACTTCCTCTCTGGGTCTGATTAACGCTGTTGTAGAGCACAGTCCCCTGTGATATCAATCTCAACGCTCGTGTCCCAGCCAAAGTTCATGAACATCAATGCTTATCCCCCCCCCCCACAAGCCCACCCCACCCTATACTTTCTTTTTGTTTGCCTCTGTCAGTGTATTCTCCTCTCACTGTAGGATTATTTGGCAAGTCTTTTTATTTCCTCGCAAGGGGAAGGTGTGGAACGGCAGGGAGGATGCTGGGATATCTTACACATCATAACTGCTATTAATGCAGTTTGCTTGAAACTGCTCATTGCTCGGCAGAGAATTTGTCAAGAATTTTCTCACTTTGCAATTAGTTGCTACGGCCAAAAAAAAAAAAAAAATGGAACTGCACGTTCTGTTTGTGGCATTGTAAATACCCATGTAGTTCCACCCTGGCAGTGCCGTTTGCTGACTTTGATCCAGATCTGAAGCCTTCCATCCTGGCCCTACCTTTCTGGGTGCGGTCAGAGCCTCTGGGAAAGGGCCTTTATTGATCTTGTTACTGCTGGCGCACACATTGCTAACCTCTGAAGCACCCTTACCCAAACCTGCAAACTCCACACACCTGACCATGACCTGCTTGACTCATGTTTAACCCGCCTGAGGGGACCTGAGAGATGTCCTTCTGTCTGCCTCCCCAGTACAGTGTAAGGAAGTTATGGGTTTTTTGGGGGGGGGGGGGGCAAGGCGAGGGGTGTGTCCGAGTGGGGGGTGAGGGTAAGGGGCGGGGTGCCTCACCGCTCCGTTTCACAATTGCTAACATGTGCAACTGCTTTTCCAACGAGAGGTGTTTCTGTGACGTCAGGAGGACAGAAAGGTAAATAAATAAACAATAGCATGTGTTTTTTTTCTGTTGCACTTCATTTAAGATGCTATAAATCACAGCTACACCTGGAGATGGAGTGTTTGCAGGCCTGTGCCTCATTAGAGCTGCAGCAGACCTTCGGCTACCTCTCAAGGTACGCCTGTGTGGAGTCAGGAGCAACCCCCCCCCCCCCCCCCCCCCCCCACCCCACCCCCCCCCCCCCCCCCCACCCAAAAACTAAGCTGTTTCCCATCTGTTAATAAAACATGTACAATACCTGTATTTTTGGTCCCAACAGGCTACAGACAAGTAATCTCTGACTTTAACCTGCGCAAAAAAAAGAACCCCCTTTTTTGGCTGGGGGATAGTTTTGCTCCATTCCTGGTTAGTTTTCTGTGACTGTTTTCGCACATGAAGCAAAGGCCTGGTCTGTATCATTGTGGACCATTTAGCACATAAACTGCTGCAGCGGCAGTAGCCCTTGTTCCAGTGGCTGTTTTACAGCGGTTTCTGATGGTATGTTTAACGCTGTTTTACAGCGCTTTCTGATGGTATGTTTAACGCTGTTTTACAGCGCTTTCTGATGGTATGTTTAACGCTGTTTTACAGCGCTTTCTGATGGTATGTTTAACGCTGTTTTACAGTGCTTTCTGATGGTATGTTTAACGCTGTTTTGCAGAGCTGTAGTATTATGTATATTAGCCCTCCCATGCAAGGTGAAAACACTTTCCCTTTAAGATCAGTTGCTGTAGTATTTCTGATTATCTGGAACAAGACAATACAACGTTCAATCTTATAAACAGCTTGTTCAGGTGTGCTATACAGTCTGGGCGTTACACAGACCAAAAGATAAAGCTGCTTTGCTATCTGCAATGAGAGGAAAAATATTTGAAAACAAAAAGCAGAACAGCACAAAAGAGGGAAACACTTTGCATTTGAAAGGTGGACCTCTTGGTTTGTAACTTTGGTCGTTAGCCTCGCCGAGAAGTGCGTCATTATTTTTACACCGCGCAGATAGAGGGGCAGTTGTTTCAAAGCAAGCAGCGTGCGCGCTAACTGACATAACAGTTTAGCCACAACTGCCTGAGACCAGCAGCGGGGAGGAGGGAAGCTGTAACCAGGCAGCCGTCACATACCAGGCGGGAGCGCGAGTGGCTGGGAGGCGAGTGTGGCGCCCCTCCGCACCCCTCCACACCTCCACTGACTCTCTCTTTCCACGGTCCCTCTCTAAATACTGCTCGCTTCACACCTAACAGCACACCTCGCCGTCGCACGCTCAGAAACCTCCACCGCTTAGAACGCGCGAGCCAATCACTGGCACCGATGTGTGAAGCAAGCAAAAAAAAAAAAAAAATCCCTTGGTGATCCGTGCCGTGCCAAACCATTCTCGCTTTCATGGGTTTTCCCAAACGTGTGATTTTTTTGGGGATGTTTTATGTGCCTTTTCTTTTTCTTCCAATTCCCTCTGCTTATAGAATGGCTATCCGGTCCTCGGATGTCTGTAGCGCTTAAGCGCGATCATAAGAGTGAAGGGAAGGGGTCAAAGGTCAGCGCTGGACAGTCTCATTATGACCTGTAATTAGAGTAAACCGCGTCTCTGAGTCTCTGCTGTCACGACCCGGGAGGATCTGCTACCGATATCAGCTTCACCAGGATGAGAAATTAGACCTTTTTAAAAACCCAGGCTGTAAGTTTTCAACTTTAATTACAAGTCAAATAACTCCTCTTCTCGGTGTTCTGTTCAAACTCTGAAACAGCAGGGAGAGGACTCGCTAGCAGGGGTGGGCTGTTGGCAATACAAGGCTACTGTCTGGGATTTCTTGCCTTCTAACATACAATAATCAGAACAGAGTCCTTAACAGTGCTGCGTTTTCAAGGAGCTGCTTATTTACCTAGTTCTTCGTTGTCCCCCAGTCTAGTGGCCAGAGAAATCCACCATTGCACAAACAGATGATGTCCTCTGAATTCATGCCAAAGCAGCAAACTACCTTGGATGTGAAAAATGCGTTCTGTGAAATCTTACACAATGATGGACGTCCTGACCATGATTGCATGGCAACTGCGCTTTAAGTTTAAAAAAATGCACGTGCAGCAGGGTTCGACTTCCCTTTTAACTTTTTGAAGTATGCGCTGTTTTGATCAGAATAAATCCTAATGTGTCTAAATAATCAAAAGCTGAAAGATTTACATAATATCACAAAAAGTTTTTAAAACTTAAATGTGCCCTACATGCATCGTGTATGTGCTACACTGTTTTGACATACCAGTCACTATGTTGTGAGGAAAAAAGATTATCTTCATTGCTTTTGGTAATAGTCATAAAACTTTTGGATCTTCAGTATTTAGCTTGCTGAAATATTTTTGCATATCTTGGACCACATATTGAGAAATATGATATTTAATGAGTCATGTCTCTTCAAGAGTGTAATTATGGTTTACAGATTCTTTCAGGCTGAAGCAGAATTATTATTATTTAAAGAAAGATGAAATCTCTTTACAACTGAAAGATGATTGGATCAAGTAAGTCGTTTATAGAACAAATGTTATGTGGTTGCGTTAGTTTTCAGTTTAAATAAGGCAGCCATTGGATGAGCGGTAGGTCTGTGTTGTGCTGTGAGTTTGGGTCCTCATAGTAATGTAGTTAATGAGCTTTCCACCTATCCTGTGCTTTTATTCGGTCTTACAATGAGGCCCTCTCCGCCTCCTCCATGTCTGTCAGCGCCTGGTAACCCTAAACCGCCCTCTTGCTTGGCCACGCAGTAGCCCGGGGGTATCAAAGGGTGATCAATATGTGTTGGAGAAAGTCAGGCCACAGTGAGAGGGACTGCTGTTCAGACCTTCCTCCACTTCTCCAACTGTTTCCGAGGAGTGACGGGGGTTAGGATCTCCTATAATGGAACAGGGCTCCTCCCCATGTGAACATAGATGAGCTCACTGCTGACACATATGCGTGCGCACAGACACAGACACACACATACACACACACATGTAACACAATTTTCATTTAAAGGTGCATTAAGGTTGTGTGTGCTAACTGTTAATGCTAAACCATTTAAGATTAAGGGTAGCCCCTGGCTTATTAGTGACAAGGTCACTTGGTATTTCATTTCATTTAATGTATTCAAGGAATACGTCTTTTGTGTTGTGCATTTAAAAACATTGAGAATTCATATTCATATTTTTGGTTAATGTAAAACTTTTTTTTTATTTACAATTCATTATTAAGTAAACGTATTGTTATTTAACATTTAAGATCTGGTCTTTTGAGTGTTATTAAGATATTCACAAGGTTTATGAGTATTAGTACAGCATTTCATATGGTTAAAGGAGATTGAAGTAAAGACACCGAGTAACATAACAGTTTATTTAGCACAGATTAAAGACATATAGGATACACACATTAGAAGGGGAGACACAAAACTATTAAGACATTGTTGTTTGGGTTAGTAAAAGAACCCAGGAGCGCCCATAGTACCAAGTTAAAGGCCTACGGGTTGCTACACACACATGCAAATGCACACAGACATATATGTGCACACATACACGCACACACATACACACAAACATATATATGCGCACAAACGTACACATGTACACACACACACACAAACATATGTGCTCACGCACACACACAGAGCAGAGTCCGTCATGCCAGCACGTGTGTGTGTACCGAGGGCGGAGAAGGCCAGACAGGTCGCTCGCAGCTGGAACTAACCTGTCTGCACCTCTTTTCACGTGCTCTGAAAGCGCGTTTATTTTCACATGTGCTCACACTCAGGCTTTCACAGGGATTTCAGCGCGCTGGTCTGCCCGACACTGCCAGCACAAGCCTTCCTGCTCCACGTCATTTCTCCCCACCTCAACCAAACTCCGCAGCCAAAACAATATGAAAGTACGTTCTCGCCAGGGGTGCTCAAGAAAGTAGCAAACGCATAGCAGAGCGAGTGAAGGATGCTTTGTGCAGAATATTTACTGCTGTTGCGTATGTGAACGTGGAACAGGTGCTGAACATCCTTTCAGGGGCTCTATGTTTATGTTTGTGTGTGTGTCTTTGGCAGGTCTTGGATAACATGGGCAATGTGAAGTTCTGCATGGACTCCAGCCTGGAAGGCAGTGGGAGCTGGCTGAAATACGTGCGCACCGCCCCTTCCTTTGAGGAACAGAACCTGGCAGTGTGTCACCTGACCGGGGATCAGGTGAGCCGCGGTTTCCTCCGTCATCTCCTCTCACAGCTCTGACACACTTCCCGCCCTGTCGCACTGCGCGGTTGAGCGTGGCGCAAGAGCAGCGCAGATGACACAGGAGTGTCAGCAAGGTGAAAACCGGGTTATCCTGTTGTCCTGATAAAAACGGTAGCTCTGACTCATTGTACAGACCGCTGTTTACACAAGCTGATGAGCAAAGGATGTGTCTATTGTAGGCCCAAGGCTGTGACTTTGTCTGTCGTAGGAAGTGATTCACAAGGGAAGCACAGTCAAAGAATGACACTGCCGCATCTTGTAATCAATGAGTTCCCTGGAAGCTGCCTGTTCCGGCCATTGAAACTCCGAGTGGAAATCCAAACTGTCTGTTAGATAAAGCTCTCCTGCAATACACTGGGATGAGTCTTCAGATGTTCTGTCACTGTGCAGCTGACGTGACCTCAGAGGCGTTACAGCTAAATATTCAACCTCAGGCAACCTCAAAAGGATGTGTCTGCAGGAAAAAAAAATAGAGTACAAAGCCAGAGTGCGTCTTCAATCTCTGTCAAGAAGCGCTGTCTGTTCGATTTAGACATTGGTTCCCTGCTTCTCCGTAAATAGATAGTGTCAAAGGGGAAGGCTGTTCGCTTCCTTTGTTCTTGTGCGTCAGTTGTGTTCAAGACAGCTTCTGCTGGTGTGACTATTGATGTCTGAATCAGACACTTGAGATGTAAGCCCAACAAACAGAGAACAACAGAGAGGAATGCGCTCAAAGGCTGACAACCACCAATTGACCTCAAATACCAAAAATAATCCTTTTTCAGCAGTTTCTATTGATGTCCAACAAGAAAATATCATTGTTAGAATGGCCCTAAGCATAGGTGTTGGCCCAGTGTGCTGGCTGGTGGTCACTTTAGATGTTTTTGTGCTTTAGATTCTCTGCTTTGTTTGGTGTTTTGTTAAGTCTGGTGTTTTATGGGCAAGGGCTTATCATTTATTTACAAACACCTCACAATATGAAAATACATAATTTATCGAACTTTGTACTTTGCTGTTGTTTTCCGCCTACCTTACGTGTGAGTGTGTGGAAGTATGCACAAGTGTAGCCTCTTAATACAAAATTATTTATTTACTCATTTACTAATTCATAAATAATGGAATGACTTACTAAGGGGATACATGTTAAACCATGCATAATGTATCAAAAGTACAATATTTCAGTACAACTGAATACCATTTTTAGCCTCTTGATAAAATGCATCTTTTGTGCTGTTTTAAAATAAAAGGCAATGTAGAAAATGCACAATACTGGACAATTTTTATTTGAATAACTAACAATTTTTGAACAATATAAATCTGGTCTATTTTACCATTGACTCTTTTTTAACATCTTTTTTTAGTTGCCAAACATTGCCATACATTTTTTAATGTCATGCTAGCCAATGATGATGAGATTGAAGAACGACTAACTATAATGTGAGCTAATGGAGAGGGCAGTTAATGTGATGAGGAATTCAGAGAAACGTCAGCCTTGTGTATAAACCATCCCTCCTGAGGATGAGACGGCAGAGATAAAAGTGTGTTTTTCAGGCATCCTCAATCGGCCCTTCGTTCAGAAACCCCGTTAACCTCTGAATCCGCATCGTTTGCGTCTCAAGATGCACTTAAGCAGTTTGTCATAACAACAGAAGTACGTGGTGTGCTCCTGCCAACTCCTCCTGCACACCCACGGACACTGCTCAGAGCCAACCACCCTTAGCTGTGTTCTATCTGTCTCTGAAACGAGCCGTGATCAGGAAGGAGAGTCAGCAGTATGAACAAATGGGGTCTCGCTTCATGTTTTGTAGAAAACCTATGGGTAAGTCAATTCAGGGTGTGTGTGTGTATATGAGTGCTTGTGTGTGTGTGTGCGTGTGTGTGTGTGTGTGTGCATTTGGGTGCGTGTGTGTTTGCATGTTTGTTTGTGTGTGTGTTTGTGTTCCGTTTTAATGGGACAAGGACCTGGGCCAGCCACAGAGTTGAGTTTATCTCCTACCCTTTGCAGCATGATTCAACCAGCCTGCTTCTCAGACTCATTTCAAACATGCAGAACAAGAGGCTGAATTGAAATGCGCTGGTGCTCACAAATGATCACAAGATGACAAGTAGCTAATAGAGAGAGGAAAAAAAAGCAAGCTTCTTCACAGCTTCGAGGATCTGCTCAGTAATAATGGTGCATTCTGTTTTGGAGGAGTGGTATAAACAGCTTGCAGCTCAGACAAGGTGAACTCTGTCCCCCCTCTGTCACACTGTCATTGTCTGCTGTGTCAGGACTGGACAGCCCGAGTCCCGTTTGATCTCTCCCCTGCTTTATCACACGCGCGCCGTGATAAATAGCACCAGTGTGTGGAAACAGTGTCCGTCGGCCCTTTTGCACTGGATGCAGGGACAGTGGGGGATTATGCCGAGTCCTGGCATTGATGGATGACGCATCTGGCCCGGACACTTGAAAGCCCTGTCAGGAGGTCAAGATGTTTCTTTGAATCCTGTCAAAACTCAAAAGATTTACTGTAGAAACAACCCGCCACAATAATAAGGACAGCCCAAGAGAAACCGAAATTAGTTATGAGCCATTTGTCCCTCTTTGAGAGAGTCATTGTGCGACGCCTTGAAAGTCGAATGTGTAAGTTAAGTCGGAGCTTTTGTTTGGTTTGTGTTTGGTTTCCCCCTCTGTGTCAGTCTCTGCTGACGGGCAAAGCCAGGAGCCTAGGAGATTAGCACAGGGAGCTGAAGTACTGAAAACAATAGAAAATATCTCAAATTTATCACTGAGGCTGTTTGCGCTTCATTTAGGTCTTCAGTTCCCTTAATTTGTCTTATTTTTTTTCCCTTGGATTTGTTTATCTGTTGTGAAAGTACTAGCATGTTTAAAGCATAACTGTCTGTGAATAACTTTTTTTTTTTTTAAACTGAACTGGTGAAACTGAAGAAACTTGTCAAGGTGAAAGAGGTTTTGCAAGTGAATTGTTGAAATTATGTCAGACCACACTTGTGTTTGTGATTGTTGGCAATGCCATCAATGAAGATGGGTTTTATAATAATGAAGCAAAAGATCTGGACTGATTGTAATAAAATAATGATTTGTGTCACCATTTAATTTCGAGGAAACTACAAAGGGAAATGAGGAAATATTAAAACAGAAAGACACAACTAATAAAATGTAATTGATATGTGTGTAACTAAATAAAAGTAAAGTAACTGGCATGGAGGTCAACAGTTAAAATCCTACTTTAAAGAACGAACTTCATAATAAAGACGACTTAATTGAATATGTTAGTAGGTTTTCTTGCATGGAAATTATATACCTAAATTAAAAATGAATGTTATCGAAACAAATAACAAGACCATTAAAATACAGCTATGTACTATACAATTTTGTGCATCTGTATGAATATTATCAGCCTTTGTAATCTGTAATGAAATTTACAGTTTACACAATTTACAAGGTTGTATTTGTGATAACAAAATTAAGCTGAAACCAATTATTTTGAGAGTATCCAAATGTTTTATGTAATTGTTTACATCGTAAGCATAAATATGTGTGGACTTACACTAACTGCGAAAAGCAGCTGGTGAAAGACAACAAGTAAAAACAGGTGTAGAGATGTATGTATTAAACATAAACTAAAACACATTGGTCAGCAACATTCCAAAAGCCTATAAACCCGGCAAAATGGCGTGGGAGGTTATGCGATTTTTTTTTTTTTATCGGCCATGTATTTTTAAAATAAGTGTTTTATTATGCGATATAAATTTTTCATCAATAATAGATTAATCTAGTGGTCAGAGCGGATAGACGGTGCGGGGAGGGGTCTGTGTGTAGCAGATCAGTCAACCCTCTGGTTTTAGATAAGAGGGGAGGAGTGGCTGCCGGTTAACTCTCCGAGCTCTGAGGGGCAATAGGGAATCGCTAATGAGAAGAGCGCTCACCTCATCAAAGACGCGCTCAGACAGACTAGAGAGTTGAGGGTTCGGCTCGGGCGAGGACACTTCTGCGTCTGCCTCCTTTTCTCTCACTCCTGGCAAACAACTCCGGCTGCGCGGCCTGCCTCCCGGCAGCCAGGTTTCTCCTGTAATGATACTATGGGTTGTGTTGTGAACTCCACGGGGACAGAACTGCTATTCCAACTGGAAGCTCTAAGATCAACCGCTCAACTTTCCCAACTCCACCACCTTACGGAAAACAAAAAGGTCAGAGAAAGCGTGATTGCATACGTCGTGTTTCAGTTTCAGTGTTTTAACAATAATAACAATAAAATAATAATGATAATAATAATGATGATAATAATATTAGTATTAATACTGTAGGCTACACTTGGTTTTGTTCCTTAATCGTATACATTTTCACATTCGGTCATTTTTACGGCAATGGGCCTACCCTTGTAATACTGACATCTTCTGCGCTGTCACGATGTAAGGCCGATACAAAGTCTCTGGTGAAGTTATTCTAGTTTTATAATTCTTTCCTTGTCTTTTTTTTTTCTATCGGAGAATCCCATGTGTGAACGATTGGACGCCTGTAACTTGGTGCCGAGCGCCCCCCTGAGGGCGCAAATAACGTTGAAAATTGCGCTCTTGAGGATTGTTTAAACATTTCTTTCCTTTTAGAGATATATCAATTGCATTCTGGTTACAGTTTGTGGGAATTATTTGTAAGATATTTTACTTTAGCCTATCGTATATGTAGATATGTAAATTTTACAAGGATAAAGATAAAAGGTACATGTTTCATTTCGTGTTTATGAATCCACCTTTATTGTTTCCTAAACCTTGCATAATGATAATTACGATATTTATTTCATTCATGAATTGCCAAACTGGGTGTCGATTAGTGCGCACAAACTGTTTATGTGTTTATATGTGTTCGCTTCTGTCTTGCGGTTTGCAGTTAATTTTTTTTTTCGGTTTTGGACATGGTACGATTTTTATAAGCTTTTGTTTCCGACAAAAGAGTTGGTAAAAAAGGGGAATGTTACAATATCATTTTCGATATTTGTGTTAGAAATATACTGAACGAAATATAAAAGGAACAGTATTGTCATCGCTAAGCGCGATTTTGGTTTGTTCCGTTGATTTCTCTCCTTTTTTACAGGTAACAGTTTGTTCAAACATAGCCTACTGTTTGAATGGTCAGGTTCTGAAAAAAGTTATAGCCCATTTCAAATGCATGTGAAATAAATTAGATAAATCACAATAAAATCAATAAATTGCCTTTGACAATGCAACAATAAATAAATATGAGGCAAGCGCAAATTTTAGAATTTTAGAATTTGTTGTAAATTCCAAATTTTAAAACAGTTAATTTAGTAATATGCCTACAAGAAATGTTAAAGATTACTTAAATGACTTTAGTGAAATTGTGTTAATGTAATGTTATGTGTTAAGGTAATGTTATTTCTTAAAGTCGATTTCTGCTCATGATTCGCAGAATACGTCATTCATTATTAATTTTATTTCATTAATAATTATTTATTATTGACGTTACAGGGTTAAAATTAAAAATAAAAATAAAATATCATACCAGATGTAAAATTATAAATTATTTGGCAACGGTAATACTGAAAAATATTTAATATAATTATACGTGTTTTATATTAGCCCAATAAAAGTAATAGCAAGCATGACAAAGTGTTCTAGATAATAATAATAATAATAATAATAATAATAATAACAACAACAATAATAATAATAATAATAATAATAATAATAATAATAATCTCAACGTCTTTCTTTTGTATGTCCCAATGTAAAAAATGTATATAAGTGAGCGTAGTTGTAGTGCATAAGATTACTTACGCACAAGACTGACGTGTCAGCGCGAGGTCAGGAGATGGTTCTTGTTTCTTAAGGTAACCTTTCCCTCTCTCTGCTTTTTTATTTATTTATTTTTTACAGATTTATTATAAAGCTATTAGGGATATTGAAGTGGGGGAGGAGCTTCTGGTGTATATGAAGGACGGAGTTTTCCCGGAGGGATCCATGGCACCGAACCTCGAAGGTAAGATTAATGCGCATCATTAACGAATATTTTAAACAAACTCAAACGAACTTCATCAAGCGGCTCTGTAGGCTGCCGGTGGCAACCCCATTAGCAGAATCATCGCGGATACACTCCCAAACAAGCACGAAAACCGATCCCCAAAATACCATCTTGCTTGTGATAATTGCTGCAAATGACAAACTACGACAATTAGTTACCACCATCGATGACTTAAATGGATCTTGATTACAGCACTACTTGCAATTAACTATTTTGTGCTAACTGCCAGATATTGATATAGACTATAGGCCGATTTTGATATGCATGTTATCTACTCTAGTAGCAGAGTTATATCTAATACTGTATTTGAATGCTAATTCATACCCAGATTATTACTACATTATTAAAGTCAATTTTTTTCTCTCTCAAGAAAATGGCTTAATTAATTAGAAATTGTTCATCTGGTCTGCTGATGTTTATGCTAGTGTTTGTGTATGCAGCTGAATTATCGCGCTCACTCGAATTTCACTCACAGAAAACAAATATAGAAAGAATATGTACGTACCAAAATTAACCAAAAAATTATACATCAAACATATTTTTGTAAGTTTTTGTCTGGCTAAAATAGGAACAAAATTGAAAGTCGCTTTCTGAAATACAATTCTCTCTCCTGATTATCACATTATTATTATTATTATTATTATTATTATTATTATTATTCTGTCGTGTAGTTTTTACACAGGATTTTATGCATTGTTTGTATGCGTCTAAGGTCGTGTTTAGGCTTTCACAGGTACGATGGTGTACGTATGACCGTATTTCTAGGGATTTGGATCCAGCCTGAAGGAAACTTTATGCATATTAAACGATTAAAATGTTTTTTTCTGCAAGTTAATTAAAATTAAAATCAAAATTAAAATGACTTTTATTTATTTGTGTTTTAGTAATAGCAAGTAAGTATACTATTTTAGTCTTTTACATCATGAATCATGCATATTACGTGTTATATCAATATGGTATAAGCCAGAAAGTTTGATTAAAATCTTGATAGAAGGAAAATCATATAAAAACTAAGGGGGTCTAAATAAATAACTATCATAAGGACGTTTCGCCAATTCATAATTCGTCATTCTCACGTGAAAAAAAGACCTCAGGTTGCCGTTTTGTTTCAGTATATTTCACTGCAAGAACAATTAAGAACAGGTACACATCTAATGGCTGTGCTAGTTTAATCCCCTCTCTCAAAGCTAACGACGTCCTTAGATTTTGTGCAATGCGGCCAACAGTTTGTGGACACAGGAGCCTAGTTAAATGCTTACCAGAAGGATGACACTGTTGAACACAGCCCCCATCATATTCAAGCATATGATGGAGAGAGAAAGCCTGCCCTTTGTCCATTATGATGTTATACCTAAATGGTGATCCTGGCTCTTTTTAAGCTGTCCTGGGGAAACCTAGTCACAGTCTTCTGCGGCCCTGACTCTCTGGCCTGTTTTCAGTAAAGCGGGGTTGTCAGGTATACTATTTTGTTGTGCTTCCCCTGATTTGGGTGCAGAAGAAAAAATAAAACATGATTACATTTCACTTGTCATGGGCAATAAAAAGGGTCGAGACAGCACCGGGTTTTCGTGAGCCATACACATTTTCTTACGCACACAAAATGTTTGCTCAGAAAGATAGGTATCTTCAGATCTTAGAGCCAAAAATCTGAAGAGAGAGAGAGAGAGAGGGAGAGAGAAAGAAAGAGGGAGAGAGAGAAAGAGAGTCACAGCCCCTCCTCCTCCTCTCTATCGCTTATCGGAGTTGGAATTTGGAGCCGGGATTGGGGAGTCTCCCGAGACCTCACCCATGCTCGCAGATTAGTCACTAAACGGCACATAATTGTGTTCCCCTTACTTCTCTGAAAGAGCTATTAGTCTCTCATTTATTTTTTCTCTTACATTCCTCCTTTGTCCTGAGTGTTACTGATGGGACAAAAAGATAACGTGGCACAATTATTTCTAAGCCACCCCCTCCACCCCACCCCCACCCCTACACCCCACCCCCCCACCCCACCCCACACACACACACACACACACACACACAAACACACACGCACACCCCACCCTCCCATGACACAGTGTTTCTTTTTAAACAGTCAACAAGAGGCAAAAGTTTCCAATTAGTTTGCAAAAAGGCAGTTTGAACTGCAAAATGGATGCAATAGCAATCAGAGGGGGGTGTTTAGAATTTAGTGCAATTTTTGCATGATTTCATATGATTTCATGTGATTTCATCTCATTTATATTTAGTCATTTAGCAGGCGCTCTCATTCAAAGAAAGTTACATTGTGCAAATAAAAAGGCAGATTAACAGTAATATAGGGAGGAAAATTGTTCATAACAGAACTGAAACAGTTTAATTATACAGCTCCGTGCTACGATCAGCTCACTGTAATGCGCAGATGCCATAGTGAATGATTTGTGGCTGGAGACCTGTGGTCTGTGCTGCCGATCAGAGCTGGAGTGGAATAATCACTGACAGAGTCCTGACATCACACCCGTACAGCTTCTCCTTTACACAAATTCCACTTTAAATAGAAATGTTTAACCCGTAATAAAATCTCAATCTCTGCTTTCGAACCCTTTAAATGGAAACATTTATTCCCTCCTCAAAGCGTGGGATTCGGAGTCGTAAAAATACCTCCACACTGAGATGTTTCAAGTTTTGAATGGAACATTACCAATTTCTGCACGTTTAAAAAGCGGAATATGCCCGGCGCGCAGTGTGTGCAAGGCTGCAGAGGGGGTTTTATGGTTCCTTGCGGTGTCGGAGTCTGAGTTTCCTACGGCGGCCGCCCAGCTGGGTGACACAGGGGGGACCATGGGAGCCGGGTCACCCAGACGCGCTCGGTCTCCTCTGGAAACGGAGGGCTTTTGATGGTCAGATGTTTGTGGGGTTGGCTGACTGCCTGCCCAGGCCCCTGCACAAGCTGTTCTGCTGGAGAGAGTACAGCTCCGCATGAACTTGGCACCTGTGTCAGGATGCTGCCGTTGAATAGGCTGCCCTCCACTTTAAAATCGTTTGACCTTGGTTGTGAAAATGCATCATGCGTTTTAAAGGTTATCAATGGACAACAGAGGGGGAAAAACAGCTTAATTTACACCCCAACTGACTAAGCCAATGGTTGGAACTTATTCTAATTACTGCAGCACTAATTAAAGAGAAAACTATAGCCACGTTTCGCTGTTAATTGATTTTATTGTTTTAACGTGGATGCTAAGTGAAAATTGTTGTGTGAAATGTTTGCGACACGCTCTTAATTGGATATGCGATGAGATGGAGAGGTGTGTTTAATTGATTCTTTTAATTACGCACTAAACCTGCTCTCAAGAGGGGTGTTTAGTGGTTTACTGGGTACACATTTGTTTGTTTCATGTCTTACAGTTTATGAGAAAACACTCCGCGTCGATCAAAAATGTCAGAGACCCCCTCTCATGATTACTCATGGCCTTATACTGTATGGTTTGCGGTTTAGTGTGTGTTTTCTATTTCCTGTTGTCTACATCGTATGTAATTTGAGGAGAACATTGGGGGCAATCTAAATTATTTAAAAAAAGCTACATTCCCACAGTCATGTACTGCTGCAGTCACAGGTACAAGCTGTTTATGACTGTCTCGTTAAAAAAAAAAAAACATGAATGTGCAGTTGAGCTGAGAGGTGTTGCTGACTGTTCACACGATAAAGCGGCGCGCAGAGCAGCGGTAAGCCTTCCGGGCTGGCCCTGCAGCGAGTATCGATCACAAGGCGGGGGGGGACACAGTCAGTTAAATGTGAGTGTCTCTGTGTGGAGATGTGACCGGTGACGCGCCGGTGTCTGCGTCCGCCCTCCCCAGACGAGCAGATGTACCGCTGCGAGGACTGCGACGAGCTCTTCTCCTCCAAGCTGGACCTGCGGCGGCACCAGAAGTACTCTTGCAGCAGCGCCGGCTCCCTGTTCGACACGCTGGGCGAGGACTTCAAGCAGGAGCGCGATGATGCGGAGGAGCCCGTGCACGAGTGCAAGGATTGCGAGAAGATCTTCCCCAACGAGTACAGGTCAGCAGGGCCCGGCATGCACCTCTCTCACATGCCACCCGACCCGCCGCATCAGCCACCCAGCAAGCAATACATTCACATTCACATTTATTCGTTTTGCAGATGCCTTTTTTCCAAAGCGACTTGCATGTGAGGCAGATTTCGACACAAGCAAAAGCCGTACAAGTAGTCACAGCGGAGCAGAATATAAGTGCTACATGACAAAGTTTCAGTAGTTGGCCTGAAGGTGCGAGCTAGCTGGGTGACAATGAGTTCATGGCCTCTGAAAGTTTTTCTAGAGCAGTTTCCCAGCAAGGGTGGGTTGGCTGGAACGATGGCAGATCTCAGAAGAAGCTGTCGTTGAGGCAGTAAGAAGCTACAGCCCCTCGGATGTTGCCTACCTTTGTGCTGTTTCTCCTCTTCCCCAGCCTCGGCCAGCACATGATTGTCCACACAGAGGAGCGTGAATATAAGTGTGACCAATGCCCCAAAGCCTTCAACTGGAAATCCAACCTCATTCGTCATCAGATGTCACATGACAGCGGCAAGCGGTTCGAGTGCGAAAACTGTGATAAGGTACAAGGAAAAAAAAACAGACACACCCCACAAAACACTTCCGATAAAACACAGAAACTTATACTACCAGCCAGCATTTATTCTGCAGCACTAAGTGTTTGGGTGTGTGTGTGTGTGTGTGTGTGTGTGTGTGTGTGTGTTCCTCTTCCCTCGGCAGGTCTTCACAGACCCCAGTAATCTGCAGCGCCACATCCGCTCGCAGCATGTGGGTGCCCGCGCCCACACTTGCCCAGAATGTGGCAAGACCTTCGCCACCTCCTCTGGTCTCAAGCAGCACAAGCACATTCACAGCAGTGTCAAACCTTTCATCTGTAAGTCCGAGCCGCCTTGTCTAAGCCTCAGATATAATTACGAGTGTCCAAAGGCCTCCCGTCTAACTCCATCCCAACCCAGTGACAGCTGTAATTTTATAGGTCAGAGCACTAAATGAAATTCTAGAGCAATTTGTTTTGCACTTTTTGTTTCTCTTTCCTTTCCCTTTCCTCCTCTCTCTCTCTCTTTCTCTCTCTCTCTCTCTCTCTCTTTCCCCCCCTCCCTCTCTCTCTCTCGCTCTCTCATTCCATCCACCTGTTTGTCCTCCTCTGATGGGCCTAATTCCCCTTCAGTGGCACATGCAGACCTCACCTGTAAAGGTGAATGTCTGTGTCCAGCTCCCCTTTGAAGGAAGCTGAAATGAAGCCCTTTCCCTCTCACGCTTTGCTTTGCTTTACATGTTTTGTGTGTATCTATGTATACCTGTACATGTATATATGTATATATGTGCACATGTATCCATGCATGCAATTTGTATTCAGAGCGTAGCAATGTCAAGATGTCTTGCTTGTTATAAATAAAATAAATATTATGATCTGTAATTATATTAAATTAATTTACTAATGGATGAGTAATTACTTTTGATAGCAAGTAACTGTGCATCACCAAGTGCAGCCTAATAAGTGAACCATAAATAGAATGAGAATGTTTTGATTAGTCTTCTTTTGAGTCAGTTATGTGATCAGCTGCATGCCTCATTAATTGATATCCGAGGTTGCCATGGCGCTAGGGAGATAATTATGATGATGAGCCTGTAACAGTATGTAAATGGAATTAACCAAAGCCTCTCGGGACTGTGTGTTCTCCCAGGTGAGGTGTGTCACAAGTCCTACACCCAGTTCTCCAACCTCTGCCGCCATAAGCGGATGCACGCAGACTGTCGCACCCAGATCAAGTGCAAGGACTGCGGACAAATGTTCAGCACTACCTCCTCCCTCAACAAGCACCGGCGCTTCTGTGAGGGCAAAAACCATTACACCCCTGGGGGCATGTTCACGCCAGGCATACCTATGACCTCCAGCCCCATCATGGGCAAGTCTAAATCCCACCAGGGCCTCAACCACACCGGCCTGGGGTTCAACGATTACTTCCCCTCCCGCCCCCACCATGCCGGGCTGCCCTTCTCCCCCACCCCCCCAGCCTTCCCCACGCTCCCTCATGGCTTCCCGGGCATTTTCCCCCCCTCGCTGTACCCACGGCCCCCACTGTTACCTCCGAGCCCCTTGCTAAAGAGTCCCCTGAACAACAGCCAGGACGGGAAGCTTCCCAGAGGGCCCCTGGAGTCCTCCGGTCTCTCCATGGTCTCCATGAACAACAACGGAAGCGCCAGCCACAATAGCCAGCTGGAGGATAAGGTGGACTCCAAGCTGGACGGGTCCTACCCGGACGGCAAGTCCAAGGTGAAGATGAGCGACCTGTCGGACGGCAGCGACCTGGAGGACGTGAACACCACCAGCGGGACGGACCTGGACACCACCACGGGGACGGTGTCGGGCTCCGACCTGGACAGCGATGCAGAGAGCGACCGCGACAAGAGCCGAAGGAAGATGGCACCGGAGCCCAAGCAGGACGACGTCAGCAGCTCCTCGGTCTCCATCTCCAGCTCGGGAAACCTGCCCTGCGATAGGCCCTTCCTGTCCTCCCAGCATTCCTTCTTCCCTCCGCCTGACGAGCAGGCTCTGCCGGCCACCGGGGCCGCCACTGACTCTATTAAGGCCATAGCCTCCATAGCGGAGAAGTACTTCGGTCCCGGGTTCATGGGCCTGCAGGAGAAGAAAATGGGCTCCTTGCCTTACCATTCCATGTTCCCCTTCCAGTTCCTGCCCAACTTCCCACATTCCTTGTACCCCTTCGCCGACCGCGCCCTGAACCCCGGCATGTTCTTCAAAGCCGAGCCCAAGTCTCCCCGGGAGCACCTGCAGAAGATGGGGGTCCCGGGGGGCGAGTCCCCCTTCGACCTCACCACTAAGCCCAAGGAGGCCAAGCAGGCTCCGCCCCCCAGCAAGCTGGTCCCACCCACCAGCACACCCCTCCTGTCGGGGGAGGAGCAGCCCCTGGACCTCAGCATCGGCAGCCGGAGCCGTGCCAGCCACAACGGCGGCGTCCCCGAGCAGCGCAAGAACCACGTGTACGGGAGCGCCAAGGGCATGCCCAAGGACGATACCCCCGGCCTGCCCCAGCCCCAGGCCCTACACCAGCCCCAACTGCCCCAGCACCAACAGTCCCTCCCCCAGCCTCCCCAGCCCCAGCAGCAACCCTCCCTGCATTACGCCAAGCCCTCCCCCTTCTTCATGGACCCAATCTACAGGTATTTCAGCCCGAGTTGATCACAAGCTTAGGCCGCAAGCCACCCGCTCGGCGGTCCGAGCAGCCAGATAACCTATAGCATCCCAAACCCCAGAGGATTGTTTTAAGGTTCTTTGCAAACAGTGGAGGGTTCTTTAAACTCGTATGGGGCGGGGGCATGGAGGGATGGGGGGAGGTTGGGGTTCTGGGTGCCCTCTGGACTCGGTCCTGAGAGACAGGCGCGACCTTTGAACTTCGTACGTAACCCTTTGTCCTGTTGTCCAGCAGGGTGGAGAAGAGGAAGCTGATTGACCCTGTAGGAGCGCTGAAAGAGAAGTACCTGAGGCCCTCCCCGCTGCTCTTCCACCCACAGGTAACCCGGAGCGGAGCTCACCTCCACGGCTCACCTGCAGTGCTTTGGCGCAACGACACAAACATCTCCTCATGTTTGCTGAACAGAGCGGTGTCATAGTGAGGACAGCACGGTAGATACCACACCAGGCTGGGTAATCACGCAGAAGGCAAAGCTGAAGTATTGGTGGAGGCAGTGTAGACAGGATCATTGACCACAGTGGTATGCAGCTGGGTTTTTTTTTTCTTTTGTTGAAAAACCAAGCGAAAATTGGCTGTTGATGCGGAAGGCACACAACAAGGAGCAATCCAGCTTTCACTCAAACCCTGGAATGAGTTGTTCGTTTGTTATCAGGGTTGCTGCATCTCTGCATTATCGCCTGCCAATCTCCTGATGTAGCTGTGCTTCCACTGAACGTCATAGTGCATGCTGCTCTTACCTCCCGAGCAGGTGTTAGCAGAGGTCCTCCCGATGAGACCGCCCCCCATTTTGCACCTTGATCTTTTACGTTACTCTCTTTCTGCACGGTAACGCAGAACGGTGAATCAAAGAGCGTTTTATTTTCGACCATAACGGGCTGGTTATGTTCTGCCGGTTGTTTTGTTAAGTTCTCCTGTTTTTGCTTTAGGCTCCGTGTGCCCTCGCGTCAGATCGGCCAGAACAATGTGCGGCAGTGTGACGGCTCCAGCTTTCCAGCGCCAGGCTCACAGGCTGTTATCTGCAGCTTTAAAGATCAGCCTCATTGTTTACCCCACCCAGGCCATTCCCGCCATCAAATCCTGATAACAGTAATGCTAATATCAATAATGATAATATTAATAATAATAATAACCTTTAGAATGGAGGCGAGCTATCCCACGGACCACTTCATAAGGCTAAACTTAGTTGTGGCATTGTTTCGGGCCGCGCTGCTTCTGTGGAGCGTACAGCTAAGAGCTTCCTCTCATTTTTCGTCCCTGGCTGGCTAGATAATGCCGGCGTGTCCATCAGGGACATCCTGTGTTTGTGTCCAGTAGAATAGGGGCTCTTGTTGGGAACAGCTTTATCTGACCTGGAAATCTGGACCTCTATCAATAGTGAGTGACCCTCCGCCACCCCCCCCTCCAACCTCCCCTCCCCACCCCCTCATCCTCCTCAGCACCCCCCCCCCCACTTCTTGGCTGGGTGGCACAGGGACAGCTGGTATCAAAAGGCCTCTTACTCTGTGACAGAGCTGTGCATTGAAACTTAGCTGTCTGAGAGCGCTGCTGATGTCTTTCTCCCACCCACTCCATCCCCTCCTCTCTCACCATTGTCTTCACAAAGCCGAACGCTTTCAAAGGAGTCTCCAGATGACACGTACGAGACTTCTTTTTCCTAATCTGATACTATGACGAGTCCTTACATTTGATGTCCCCTCCAGCGGAATCAGACGGATTTCTTTCCCAAGATGAAAAGCCACTGGGTCCCTCTTGTGCAAGTCCAGAAGGGCTCTATTTTAAATGCATCGTTTAAATATGAATAAGAATAAGAATAAGGGTTTCTGTTTCTCCAAGCTTGTGCCTTATGTTTCTGCATCATGGGAAGATTTGTTTCAAACTATATGTCTTACATGGTGAATCCAGCACTGAAAGCTTTTAGTAGTGAAATGTTACATAATTATAGGGCTGGATTGGTCTGATTGTGAAATTATGATAAAGGCTTAGACATGCGTAAATAAATTGAGACAGTATGTCTGTCTCCGTGCCGCTGCGTATTCCAAACAAGGAAGGATGTGAGATGTTTTTGGCAATAAACTACATAGCGAAGCCTTTGTTCCCAGTCTAAGGGGGAAGTGGTATCAGCGGGGGGTATCTTAAACTATATTGTATCGTCACCGTCCAGGAGTGAATGGCTCATTCAGGACGGTCACGGTGGCTTCTCTGAGAGACGCAGCAGGAACAAAGTCCGGGACCGGTGTGTCCCAGGGGCCCATTCGAGCGGCTGCAAATGTGCGATAGGTCAGGGAGGTGACGCCGAAACGGCACAATCGAGAGCCGACCCTCTGATATACAGCTTCCTCCTGCCTTCCGCCCGCTCCGTAATGAAGCGGTGCCAGAGCGCTCAGGGAACACCGGCTGCCTGCACATTGTGTTGAGTGGCCTGCAGAGTCTGCCGCTGCAGAGCCCTCATCCACTCACTGCGGGCCCCTGAGTCAACGCAGTACACCCTTACTACACTCCCCTGAGTCAGTGCAGTACACCCTTACTACACTCCCCTGAGTCAGTGCAGTACACCCTTACTACACTCCCCTGAGTCAGTGCAGTACACCCTTACTACACTCCCCTGAGTCTGCGCAATACACCCTTACTACACTCCCCTGAGTCAGCGCAATACACCCTTACTACACTCCCCTGAGTCAGTGCAGTACACCCTTACTACACGCCCCTGAGTCAGTGCAGTACACCCTTACTACACTCCCCTGAGTCAGCGCAGTACACCCTTACTACACTCCCCTGAGTCAGTGCAGTACACCCTTACTACACTCCCCTGAGTCAGAGCAGTACACCCTTACTACACTCCCCTGAGTCAGTGCAATACACCCTTACTACACTCCTCCGAGTCAGTGCAGTACACCCTTACTACATTCCCCTGAGTCAGTGCAGTACACCCTTACTACACTCCCCTGAGTCAGTGCAGTACACCCTTACTACACTCCCCTGAGTCACTACACTACACTATGCTGTCACTACACTCCATTTATTCAGTGGATTGCGCTTAGGTGTTTAAATGTCAGAGATGATCAGTGTTGTGGCACCATGCTGACGGTACATCTGCCAGCAGCTGCAGCTGTCTGAAAGATGCCAGGGTGATGCTAACTCCTCACACCCTGTCCTGAGCCCGCAGCCTGCTCCGGGGCCCTCATTTTCCCTCATCCCAATCCCTGTGCCCTCGCTCTCCAAACCGATCGCCGCCTCTCTCTCCCCAGATGTCCGCCATCGAGAACATGACGGAGAAGCTGGAGAGCTTCGGCGCTTTGAAACTGGACGCCCCGAGCTCCCTGCAGCACACCTCCCATCACCTCTTCAACTTCCGCTCCCCGCCCCCCTCGCTCTCCGAGGCCATCCTGCGCAAAGGCAAGGAGCGCTACACCTGCAGGTAGGCCGCACGCCCCCGCTCTCGCCACCAGGTGGCCCCACTGAGGTCTGATTTACAAACAGAGGAGGAGGGTTTCCTTTAAAGGGAAGCCGGAGCCGTTCTCTAAGAAGACCGCTGTAGTTCATCTTACAACTACTGTTTAGCATATATGTATATAAGACTGTTTGAAATCATTTACTGTGACGTTTAACTCCATGGAAAGTGTTTTGTTGGCCATATCAAACACATACAAAGTCAAGTCAATGGCCTTCCGTAGGCTGATTTATTCATGTTTAATGTACCAACCAAACACCTTCCCCGGGTTTTTTCTCAAGGAACCAGTGCCTGCATGTCTCCCTTGGAGGGCATTCTGTGGAACACAGGACTTGATCATGATGTATTTTTTGGTGGGGAGTGTGTATAAAGATTTGAAATTTAATGGCAACCTGATCTGGTGAAAAATAGTTTCTGGAGCATTCCATTTTGACTCTTGCGGAGGCTCCACATTAAGACGAATGTTCTGAGTCTTGAATTTGTCATACGGAAAACCTCCCTCTGTGAACCGCGAGGGCTCGAGTTGTTCAGGCTGCGTTTGTCCGCTTCCATTAAGCGCTAGAGTCATGGTTATAAAGAGGGTCCCTATTTTCAGAGGAGAACCGCACAGGAAACGATAAACGACTGAGCAACCACTGAAAAAAGTTTTAAAAATTGGAACATATTAAGTTGATGTTAATTTCACTGATGGACCTGGTTCATTTTATATTAAAAGTGGTAATGGGTTTCTCCTTCGTTTCCCTGTAGGTACTGTGGGAAAATCTTTCCCAGGTCAGCTAATCTTACCAGGCACTTACGAACACACACAGGGGAACAGCCCTACAGGTAAGACTTCTCTCTCCCACTCTGCGACTGAGTTCACACTTACATCCAACACAAATACCACATGCCGAAATACCAAGGAGCCTGCATCACACCAGACTGGGTGATTTATTCTTGCATGCAATACTGGTACATTTATAAAGTAGCAGAAACCTATTTTAGTCATGTCTTGGCATTCCCCCGGTGACATACACACAAACATATAAAAAGACAGATACGCTATATTTGTTAAATATACAAAACTGTGATATGCATTTCTGAACGCGAAGGAGTGAAGTGTCTGGTACTGGGGACGCGCAGAGGCAGAGAAAGAGAAGGAAGATTGATTTTGTCTGCCCAGATGTTTTGGAGGTGGGGAACAAGTTCTGGACAATGTTGGGTTGTAATAGCACCCTGGAGAGTTCCACGCTCTGTTTATAGAGCCGGTTAATTATCATTGATTTGGCTCCTGACCAGCTGCAGTTTCCACCAACAGCGAGGGGGCAATTGCTGGGGAAGGCTTTGATTTCCAGGCTGCACGGCTTCATGTAGGGCGTCGGGCTGATGGAGGGGGGCAACTGGTGAGCTGGGATGGGCAGTGTCAGTGCGCTTTGACAAGGGCTGCCGACTTTGAAATCCACCCCCCCCCCCCTTCTGTTTCCGGAAGCAATCTGTTACATCGGGGTGAACCCCAGCTCTGGAGGGATCTGTCTCCTTTAGACAGCACTGGGAGGGAGTGAGACACAGACTTGAAATCAATGTGCAACCAATGAAAACAAACTCTCTCCAAGCAGCGCTATTAGACCCAATTGCTGTGGCATGCAGTCAGTAGGAACAGCGAGAGATAAAGACCTAACAGCGCCATGAAATGACTCTTGTAGGGGCTTTTAGAAGTGGTTAGCGTCGGAGGGACCTATTGAGCTTGTGCTTGTGCCGTTAGTTCAGTCAAGGCACAAAACCCATTGATCAAGCCGTGTTTTCATTTCAGCTGAACTTTCACCCCCACAGTCGTGTCTGTCATTCTGAAGAATTTTAATAGGCTTTTCCAGCCCATCTCGGCCCCTAAATGTCTTCAATCTTAGACGTGTCAGTTGTAGTTCGCTTGCAGCAGAGTATCTCGAATGAGGAGAAACATGTAAAACAAAATCAGCACAACTCGTGACTGCAAAATGACAAATCAGTTGTGACACAGAGCACAACGTTTTCAGTCGGAAGGCAGTCTTTTAAAACCGAAAGGCGGCCCCTGTCCACATTTTGTTTTTCTGTGTGGAAGAAGGAGCACGTACCACGCAGAGCAGACCAAACAGCGTTTTGGAGTTTTAGTGCTCGGTTGGAAGGACAGAGCAGTTGAGTTTATTGTTGTTTAGGGAGAGATGTGGGAGCAGAGACAGTGGAGCGGCCCTCCGTGTGCCTGCGGCCGTGACTCTGAGCGCTGCGCGGACCTCGGGGGACCTGGTCTCCGCTGCACGGTCCGCTCATTCTTAACAATCCGCTGATTAGCTCATTTAGAAACAATTTACCCTAACAAATAGCAGACATCATTATCTCTGCCACTTTCAGGCAAATAAGGCAAATCCAGCACAGAGAGTCGGAGGCCTGTTTTAAAAAGCCTTCACGGTTCATTGTAGCGGGCCATTTGACTGCGGCAGATGCTATCTGGCTCCTTTTTGCTGAGAAATTGGCCGGCTCAGGCTGACCACTGAAAGACCCCATTCAGATTGTAACGCACCATGTACAGTCTCTGTAACATTAAAAAAAAAAGTTAAGATGATGAAGTAATTTCAGGTCCCTTTGGACACGCTAATAAAAATAAACAAAAAAAAGGGGGGGGGATTGAAGGCCTTTTAATACAGAAAAAAATTCTTCTTGGCTTTTCACCATTCCCTATGAACCGTGATGGGCCAAGTCTGGAAATTAGCAAGCGTACCAAAAAAAAAAGTCAAAGAGAGAGCGAGTGGCGTGGAACATGAAAAGGTCCTGAATCTTGATTCCAGCACTTGATGACGAGCGATTTTCCCAAAGCAATTAGCGCTGAAAGCCAACCTCCCCAACCCCGAGGGGGGGAGAGGAACTGCTGTGTGCGGGGAGTCAGGGCGCACCGACCGCCCGAACAAAGAGCTCCTGTCCGCGGGACCCGACACGGCTTCCACTCTGTTTATTTATCGGCACTCAAAATTGATGTCCTCGGGACTGCGCTGGCTGGCCTCGCGGTGCCTTCCCGGAGAACAGGCCGAGCCACAGAGATGCAGCGAGAGCACGGGCCAGGCACCGCGGTCCAAACCCCCACACACGCCAGCGAGGCTCGCCATCTGACGAGCGACACGGAAGCTTCCAGAGGCTTGGTGTGCAAAGACGGAGCCCGTTTCCCATGTGCCCCTGCTCATGGCGGTGCCACGCTTGCCCATCTTGCACCTGCTGTGAGGTTTAGCTGCTGGAGATCAGTTGTATGTCTCAGGGACAGGTGATTGACAGTTTTTTTTTCTCCTCTTTGAGGATTGGCTTGAGGGTAGGGGGAGACATCCCAGCGTATCTTTTGATTTTATTCTCAGTCTAAAGGGAAGAAACATAACCTCCAAATCATAGCCCCACCACACACACGCATTGTGACAGATTTCTGCAATCTTAGAAAACCTCAGTACACCATCCAGGGCATTGCTGGGTTTCCTAACCAAAAAAGGATTTTTTTGTCTCTCTTTTAAGCAAAATGTTATGTTCCATCTCTGTTGCCTGTTTCTCTCCAGATGTTTTCAAGACGTATTTTCTTAAACACCAGTCCAAGTGAATTCCATGTCTGACCTGCTTATTTGTGTGGTTACGATGGAAACCAGAATGTTTTCTTTTTTCACCTTGAGAACACTGTAAAAATGACACACAGTCAGATGATTGTGTTGAGTACATGCAGTTCTGGAGGGAAGGAGATTCTCCTTGCAGACGATGGTCATGGCAGCCAAGTTGTAGTGACAGGGATCCACCACATGGTGGGGCAGTTGTTGCCATTACATCATTGTCTGGTACTTCGACTGGTAATTGTTAATACTAATAATGTTATTGTTTGTTCAGTATGTATTTGATAAGAGGTATAACATTTGAACAAATTTAGTTTTTACAGTGTAGTCATATGTAAACTTCCATAGGTATTTAAATACTGTATTAGCATTTTATTTACCCAGTGTTCGTTTCATTTATAACTGTGTTCATCATTTATAACTCTGTTCAGAGATTTATGAGACATCTAGTGAGGCTCACTAAATGTGTACACACGCACACACACACACACACACACACACACACAGTCACACACACCATCTTTATTCAATAGCCTAGTGAAAACAAGTCGAGGTACTGAGGAAACCAGCTCTGTTTGGCAGAGCTGGATCCGATTTCGTTCCTCCGAGACGCGGAATTCTTTGTCTGTCAGAGAGGCCATGACAAATTTGTCCAGAGAGAAGAACAAGATCAACAGTAATGTGCCCGCTATGTTTAGACTGAGGGGTTCTACAGCTGCTGTGATTAGTGTTTACACAGTGGAACAGTGTACTCATTTAAATCCCCCTCTCGCTCTCTCCTCTCTCCCTCTCCCCCTCTTTCGCTCCCCTCATACTGTCTCCCTCCATCTTTCTCTCTTCCTCTCCCTCTCCCTCGCTCTCGCTCTGTCTGCAGATGTAAATACTGTGACCGGTCCTTCAGCATCTCCTCGAACCTCCAGCGGCACGTGCGCAACATCCACAACAAGGAGAAGCCCTTCAAGTGTCACCTGTGCAATCGCTGCTTCGGCCAGCAGACCAACCTGGACCGACACCTGAAGAAGCACGAGCACGAGAACATCCCAGGTGTGGCAGAGACGCCTGCCTCTCAGAGCACACCTCAGATAGGTGGCAGTGTAGCATAGTGGTTAAGGAGCAGGGCTCGTAACCAAAGGGTTGCTGGTTCAGTTCGCCACAGGGGCATTGCTGCTGTACCCTTGGGCAAGGGACTTAGTCCACAGTGCCTCAGTAAATATCAAGCTGTATAAATGGATAACATTGTAAGAACCTGTAACTGATGTAAGTCGCTTTGGATAAGAGCATCTGCTAAATGCCAATAATGTACTGCAATGATTACAAACATGAAAGTCTTCATTTTGCCGGTGATAAGTGATGATCTCACACAGAATACACACAGAATACCTTCTAACATACCTAATGCACATGGCACATTTATCAAGCATATTTACCAGCCAGGCTCGAATGCAATGTTTGGATTGATTTTGGCCCTCAGTCCAGCCTGGGGTAATCAGCCGTGTCGTCTGTTTGTGCTTTCAGTGAGTCAGCATTCTGGGATCCTTTCAAACCTGGGAACAAATATCTCCTCCCCCAACTCGGAGACGGACAATCATGCACTTTTAGACGAGAAGGAGGACTCCTACTTCTCTGAAATCCGGAATTTCATTTCTAACAGCGAAATGAACCAGGCGTCCAGCTCCACAGATAAAAGGTACTGTGCCCTTGGTTTAGAGAGATTTTTTTCTGTGTCTGTGCCACACACCACCACTCACGCATGCTCATACACACGTAAACTCACACAGATACGCACACACAAACATACATAAACACAAACACACACACGCGCACACACACACATATGTCCAATGTAAGGAGTTGCAAAGGGGATCTTACAGTCTTGCACTGTGCTGAGAGCTGCCCTGTGCTAGGAGACCGGTTGTCATTATGAATTTTGACCCAGTACAGTTGCAGAGGAAAAGAATTAGCAGCACCTCTGCTTTCACTCTCCCGGCCCACTCTCTCGCGCTGACCCCAGGTCTGCGTGTGAGGCCGAACCCCTCTCTTTGACAGCCAAGCAGGACTTCTCAGGTCAGGCCTGCAGTCATGCATGGCAGTGCAGGGCCTGCAGTCCAACCTGAGGAGGCAGAAGAGAGAGAGAGAGAGACGTCTGAACGACTCATTTACTCCCCACTGAGGCCTGTTACAGCCTAACCATAGCCAGATTCACGCCGGGGGTACAGCTCTCCGCTTAGGAAAACACATAACAAAACTCATTAGTGAAAGAGGTACACAGCATCGGTGGCCAGTAGGCAGGCAGGCAGCCCCTGTTGAAGGTGGCCTGTCAGCTACAATTTCGGCACGGGGGGAGAGATGTTGAGAGTGTGCGGGGAAACGTGCACTGTCTTTGGGAAGGAGCACAGAACAGACATTGAAATTCTTTGTCGGACGTGTAATGGTCTTCCTTGATTTCAGTCCCTTCTTCCACATGCCAGCGAGGGCCCTGATCATTTCTCTCTGCGAGAGACATAAAAGGCTCAGCCGAGGATAATTTAGCCCCCACCATCTGGGATCAATAGTCCATCCTGTCTCAGACAAGCAGGCTTGGCATTTTAATATCTGTAATTCAAATAAGTGCTCTGTTTTCTGTCGGCCCTAAAAAAACGCCCTCTCGCCGAGAGAGAGAGCGCCTTTGGCGCATCTGCAGCTGCGTGCGGCCGTGCGGCTGCATCCGCGCGGGCGCCCCGTCGCCATCACAGCAAAGCACTGCGCTGAAGTGTTTGTAAACAAGTCAAGCGGATCGAAACAAACGTCCGTGGGACCGAGTTTTTCCCATCCCCTCCGCAGACAGGGCCGAGAGGAGAAAAAGGGCGTCTTTATTTCCAGGCTTGCGTTCGGGGTGGCGGGGTGGCTGGTGGTGGGGGAGGTTATTTCCTGTGCGAGATGGCTGCAGTTTGAGGGAGTCTGGCCCTGAGAGACAAAGACGGTGCCGGGGCTCGGGCAGGCTGGCAGGATCGCCCCTCGGGGACATTCCGATTGGGGCATTTATCTGCAAGATACATTGACGGAGCCCCCTGCTAACACAAACACCCTGCTGACGTGTTTAGACTAGATGACAAAACCCAGGTCCCCTTCAGGACCGCGCTGTCTCTGCGTGCATGGACTTTCTCTGAACGAGAGTCAATTTGATTATATGATATTTAATCTGGATTGAAAGTGGAGAACAAGCAGGTTTTTGAAGAGCCCCCCCCCACCCCCACCCCATCCCGCTGCTCTCATATTTGGGTCTCATTTGATAAATGTCTGTATGTGTTCGGTGTGGTAAACTCCTTGACGAGTAAATTCGCTTGAGGAAATGACATCATAAACCATGAACCTGCAGGGCTGGAAAACTTGAAGAGAGTGGTACGAGCGTGTGTTGATAGCCTGTTTGCAGAGCACCGCATTTCTCTGTGACTCCTCTCTCTCCGAGACGTACCGCTTGGACGTGTGCATGAGGCCCCGGGACGGATTTAACTCGCTCTCGCAAAAATTAGCCAATTAATCATGCAGCCGATTTCTTCGAAATGTCTTTCGTTAATAGTCAGCGCACATGTTTGTTGCCGGGACAGTCGGGCCTGTCTGTACCTTTTCAACCGCAGAGACTGTGCGGCTCATTCAGTTCCAGCAGTCTGAATGATTCATGACTCCTAAAGGGGGTCGGGAGTGAGTGACAGGCAGTGATGTTTGTGTGAGGAAAGGTTCACGTGGAAAGCTCCAGCACGGCGCGCTGATGGCCGGGCGCTCTCCGCCAGCGCGGGAACGTGCTTTGCTGACCCCTCACGGCCGCTCTCGGTTCCAACAGGCCGGACCTCCAGGACGAGGACCGCCCGCAGAGCCACGCCCTGCCCAACTCCAAGCAGAGCAGCCGGGAGGTGGAGGAGGAGGACGAGGAGGGGGAGGGGGATGAGGAGGACGAGGACGGGAGTCTGACGGAGAAGTCGCAGGACGAGGCGGCGTCCCCGGCCGCCATGCCGCAGGGCTCCTACGACGACGACGAGGAGCCCGCCTCGCTCTCCATGGGCTACGAGCACACCCGGAGGTGAGCCCCGCCCCCCCAGGGCTGAGCACCGCCCTGCCGTACAAACACAACCACAGCACATCTTCACAACATCACAGCACCCTCCCCCCCCCCACCTCTCCCCCTGTCCACACTGACATGTCTAACACTACTAATAATAAAAATAATCAGCGGAGCAGTGATTACGTTTGACTGTTTGCCCGGCGCTGGTCCGACCGGCTCAGCTGCTCTCTCGGTCTCCAGACGAGGGGCTACAGCATGCAGAGGCCGAGGCTTTCTGAAGACGCCGCTTTCGCCATCTTCACATCTCTTTCCATCATCTCTACATGGGCCGCTCTTTCCGTCTGCACCTCGGCAGTGTGCTCCCTCTCTGCCCCTCTGTGCTCCTGAGCCTCCCTTCTCTCTCAGAGAGGGGAAGCGTGGAGCCGCCGGCTCAGTGTCTCTCACCGACCTGTTCCATCCCATCTCATTTCCCTCTCCGTCAGAGCTGTCTGTCCGAGGCCATCATTAACAGTAGCGTTGGGGGGGGGGGGGGCTTTCTTTTGTAATGCCATAGGGGGTTTTCCGCGGGATGCTCCGAAAATTCTGCAATCCGTCACGACACGGGAAAATCCCCCCGACTCCCTGAGCAAAGTGTGATGACACACGTCTTTTAGTGAGGTGGTGAAGTACGGCCTCTCTCCGCGGAGCATGGCCATAAATTCCTCGAGAAATGTTTTTCCTTTTTTTTTCTGTTTGGATGCCCCATGGAACACACCCTATATCTGGTTGTGGGAACAAGAATAAAGCCCCCAGAGCGGATGTTACCGCCGCTCACGGGAGAATTAGATATAAGGGGAGGGTCTTGCGTGTAGCCCTCCGTGCCAGCAGAGGGCGCCAGGCTTCCAGCTCTACTGCGTGTCCGTGGTGGCCTCTCACTCCCCCCGCCATTCTGTCCCATGTGCCCCCCCCTTTCCCACCCGTGCATGCGCAGTGTGGTGCATCTGTGACAGTGAAGAGCAGGCAGGGCGTTCTGGGTGGTGACTGGGAGAGCTAACCCGCGGTCACCCCCTCCTCCTCCTCCTACTCCTCCTCCTTCCCTCCCTCCCTCCCTCCCCTGGTTCCTGGTGCAGGTGTATTGAGGAGGAGGATGCTGGACTGTTAGACCTGGAGCCCCTCCCCAGCTTCAACAAGGGCCTGGATCTCCATAAGGCTGCAGAAGAGCCCTTTGACGTTAAAGACATATTTAGCACCTCCTTAGAGTCGGAGGCGCTGAAAGAGACGCTGTACAGGCAGGCTAAAACCCAGGTATGTGACCCCGCACGGGAGGAGCCCACAGGCTCACGGATAGAGAGCGGGCTGTAAGTCAGACATGACCGATAAAAGAAAGGTGTTCGAGGAAACAGGGCCCTCTCTAATCACAGCCAAAGCACCATAGATTGTGTTACTTCCTCCTAAGATAAATGAGGGTAAAAGATTGATTTTCGCTCTCAGACCCCCGGTGGCTGTTGGCGGGTCAGTAGCGCTCTTGTCCGTGGTAAATGGGTGCTTTGGGCGGGCCTGGAGATGCAAGCGTGTCCCCCAGGAACACTGTGGCGTTGTGTAGCTCTCCTGTTCATTAGCACGCCAGGCGTGACTGAGACCCAGTTGTTGCTTATGGAGGAAAAAAAAGAGTCAATAATAAGGCGATGCTTTGTCCCCTTCACTTACTAACTTAATTAATAACTTTCTCCTGCTCTTAAAACCTTCCATTAAACCCTGAGATGGATGGCGTTGTGGACACAGTCTCACTCACCTGTTTGGATTTCCTTACCTCCCGGCTATGTTTTTTTTTTTTTACTACTTGCTCCTAAAAGACGTTCATTGAAAATGTTGTTGTGTAGACTCCAGCAGCATGAAAAAGGATTCTGCCGTACAAACGACAGGAACATTTAACAGCTTAGAGTGCTGCTTTATTTCTTGTATATAGGAGTAACTGTTGTGAGAGAGCATTTGGAGATTTTTACATTATGTTTTAGTCTGTGTCATTCACAAATCTCAGAACAGGTAGAGGCATTAGTCTGGATGTGCTGAGGTGGCGTTGCTTCGATGCTCCATTGACGTGTTGCGTTTGTGTGTGTCTGTTTCCTCCCTCCAGGCTTATGCAATGATGCTGTCTCTGTCTGAAAACAATCCTTTGCACGCATCCTCCCAGAATTCCCTGGATGCTTGGCTGAACATGGGAGGGGGCACATCAGAGACCAGCAGCTTTCATCCTCTCAACCACATCTGAGACACAGAGAGAGAGAGAGAGAGGAGAGAGGAGAGAGGAGAGGAGGAGGGCAGCGGTGTGCATGAGGAAGAGATAGATAGAGAGAGAGAGAAAAAAAATAGAAAGAAATAGAGTGAGGCCACATCAAGGACAATGTGACACTAGGACAAGAATGGAGGGGACCGGGGGGCACCCTCCTCGAGTGTCAGTGGCCAGAGAGGCAGCCCTGCTCATCCCTGTCATGTCTGACAGCCCCACCCACCAGTCACCACTCAGATCAGTCAACAGGCCGCAGTCCCAGCCGGGGGCTGGCTGTAGAGGAAGCACCCAAACTGCCCACCGTGTAGCTACAGCAGTCGCATTCAGAAGGTCCCTGCCACAGTGGGGCATCACCCACCCAAGATTATCGCACGCGTGTCACTTGAAGCATTAGAAATACGAAGGAAAAAAAGATAAGTTCACCACAAGCTCGAAAAAGAAGTTGCTATCAGTGCAACAGCGTCAAATATGGGTATGAAAAATGCAGTGTGCGCGTTTCAAGGAGATCTGCCGTCTTTGCCAGTCGGGCGAGATGTACAACAGTCCCGAATAATTAGCGTATTTACGGTCCCAAATGCACATTAGTTTCGTACTCCATTCCATCCAGCGTCTCTCAGCCGAAACCCACAGAGCGAAGGTCTTGATCAGTCCCACTGTACAATCTGCTCACAGTCTCAGCAAGGCTGCCTCTGCTAAGCATCAGTGTCAGAGCTCCATACCACTCACTCCCGCTGGTCAGCGTCCCTTTCAGCAGTGATCACAGTATCAAGGACATTATCGTAGTCAGCCCTGGGCTTCAAGAAAGAACGAAAGAACTGCGGGTTCTGTTCCTGGAGCAGCTCAGTTGTAATAACAGTGATGTAACTGAACAAGCTCTCCCAACCAGGCAGTGCGTTTCTCAGATAGTGACAGTGTAGTGAATTGAAATTTCTTTGAAAAATATATCCATTGATTTAGGATTTAAATTATTACCCACTGGGGCCAATTGTTAAAAAATAATCTTTCTTCATTATTCAATTCAAATTCATTTTTTAACTCAACAGTTTTTTTTTCTTTTTGTATGTTATTTGTTCTATAAAAAACAGTATTGTTTCCTTTTTTAGGCACTGCGGTGCTGAAATGTTAATATAATTATTTAGTGAAGGACCAAAATTGTATGATATTGTTGTATGTTGTACAAAATAACCAGGAAGTACGTAGCAGGAGTTGTGTGTGCCAAATAACCCCTAGAAAATGTTTTGTTTTCCGACAATCATTTCTTTTTGAAGGGTTTTTTTTTCATTTGCTGTTGTAGTTTTGTTGTTATTGCTTTCTTGTAGATGCATTTGATCTGATGAGTTTTGTGTATCCTATTTATTTTGGTTGTTTTGTCATTATTGAAGACGTGACAAATGAAAAAGAAAAAAAGTCCCTTTTTAGCCCACTTGACTTTTCTGAAGGAATAACATGTAATAACATGTAATAGGAAAGATTGTGAATCTCAGATTTTGATTGCTGTCGTGTAGAGACCAGTGTGCCAAATTTGAAAGAAATCATGAAATCATCTGTTTTATTTATGATGAGCAGTTAGCTGTAGTTCATGTCATGCTTTGCGATTAGTCTTCATTGTGATGTTTGGTTTGTCTTGCTGCAATCCAACAATTTCATACTGTATGCAGAGTGTTTTGTGTGGAAAAATGGTTGAAGTCTTAATGTAGCCATTCTTCAAACATTTAATAAGGAAGTGGTACATGGGCCACTTCAAATGTCATATGACTTGAATGCCAGGGCATTGTATTTTGTCAGTAATCTGCAGTACTTAAAAGTGAGCAAATTTTATTCCCTCTGATAACATTCAAATCAGGAAGATCCATTAACATTTTGAACCTAGTCTCCAACTGTACTGTGGTGTAGAGTTGTGCTACTAATTTCACAGTCTCAGACTTTTTCAATTCTGGAATGAGTAGTTATCTATTAAATTCAACCAATATTTACTGTAAGGAATGAGAAAAACAATTGAAAAAAGAGTGGACAGAGATCTACTGGCTGTCAACTTCAGCCTGTGTAGTAATTAGTCATTTCATTAGACTCCACAAAAGTCTGTTGTCAAAGTAACAGGTTCTTGCAAACAGCGGTAGGCATGTATGCATACGTATGTGGCATTCAACCAATCAGATCTGTGCAGATCCTGAACAGCCACCTCAGGAAGAGGGGGACCCTTAGACAGGGCTTGTCCAGGGCAAGGCGTTGTTCATCCTGGTGCTGGGATTCCGAGCGTCTGTCCGTCTGTCCGTCTGTCTGTGCGTAAAGGGGAGGAGTCCCGGCACAGCAGGTATACTGAACTGTGAAGCCAGCGAATGAATCGTACTACAGGAAAACAGAAAATGTTCACGATGAATGTGTCTGTATATACAGTTGAATGATAAGCTTTATATCAATGTCTCTAATCTGTCATGCTCCCTCACAAACAGCACCACTTCAAAGGATTTGGAGAGATGGGAGAGATTGTTATCATTTTCCTGTTTTTTTTTCCCTCATAGCTTTTTTATGTATATCATTCCAGACACCATTCCACTCTGTGCAAAATTAGGATAGCACTTAGCTTGTGAGCATTTGCGTCACAATCAGCTGCTGGAGTAATCAACATATATGCTCTGTTACCTTGATGCTGGTCACAGTAGAAATTTCAGAATGAGGCTGACCTGGTTCAAACAAGCACTTTATCTCATGGAGTGAAATGCCTGAGGTTGCTGTATTAGATGTATGTGATCAGAAGTCAGATTACTGACTTTAACATACCCAGCAAAGCAAAAATCTGTTTGTACATTTCTTTTTCCAGAAGTACGAACATTAAAAATTCATGCCTCCCGTGTCTCAGAAACTGTTATAGAATTTTCTCTGTAGAGACACAAGCTGCAAACATTTATTCTAATGGCAAACACTTTCAGGTTGAAAAACATGTATTCAGAATTAAAACACTCTGAGTGATTTCAAATTCATCATTTAATATTTCGGGTAACAAAATGGGTGATCCGTCTACCAGCAAAGACTTTTCTAAGACTGAAGCACTGTAGTATACAATTATGCCAGCAGGTGGCAGAATTATATCAGTTTTGTTGCATTAATGTCACGCAACGGATGGAAACAGAAGTAGCAGCACTCTTCACAAGATTGCAAATAGGTATAGGTATATACATTAATTTGCAGTATTTTATTATATGCAGAGTCATACTGGGTTAATAAATGTGTGGGAAACTATATCTTGGGTAACTTCATGTCACATACTACTGTAATAAGTGCGCGCTGTAGGTTGTAGAATTAATTGATTGAAATAAAGATCACATTGCCGGCTTTTTAAGGAACCGATGAAGGGTCACTGAGCTAATAACTTGATATGGTCGCTGTTCTTTCCCCACTGTTACAGTACAAAAGATAAAATGGTTTCGTTTAAATTGTATAGTATTCTGAAAGCAATGTTGCATTTGTCTGAAAATTCATTAAAATATATATGGGTTTAAAATGGATGGTGCTTGTTTCATTTGGATCTGAATTGTATATCGCCTCTGTTATGTTTATTAAAAAAATAATGTGCATGACTTGTGTTTAGCAGTCATAATGGTGTCCATTTGTGAAACGTGTATCTTAAATTTTAAAAAGAGTCAAAAAAAGAAAAAAAAAAAAAAAGAAAGAAATCCGTAGATGCACTTATTGTACATGTGGTTAGGTTAGTAGATTTGAGACTTAAAGTCCTTTACTGCCTTAAAAACACAACGGGCAGATGTCTATTAAATAAATACAATATGCTTGTGGGAGAGAAATTATGAAAAAATTGAGAAGATTGTAGAATAATATTGAAAAAACTGAAATTGCGGTTCTTTTTGATGCTTGTGATTATTGGAGATGTACTTTAGAGAAATTCCATTGAAAAAAAAAAGATCTCTGATTCTGATGTTAATTCTGTAGAATAGGAATGTATACCAAATGTAATCTTTCCAATGCTATGAAGAATTTATACATGAAATTGATATGCAATAAAAAAAACCTGTGTGCTTTTTAAATTGAGTCCTTTTTTGCCTTTGCTGCATTTGTTGTTTATGTGTGACATAACTTTGATGGGAGTTTGCACTTTTTACATAAATACGGAAGCTCCAACTACTAGCCAACAACACATTACGGAATTCGAATGTAGCAATATAGGGTGCCCTTGTTTACGTATCTTACACAGCTTCTGATTCGAGGTGTCCCAATATTTTTCAATTTTGAAACACCTTTTGATGACTTTGGTAGTTAGATACATACATATCTTGATCAGGAAGATTGAGAAGTGTATGCCACGAGATGTAGTCCTGATTACCTCAATCAAATGGACATGACGAAGCGCAGCATCGCGCAGGCAGCGGATGATGCGGCCGCTTTAATGATGATCTGAAGACCAAGGCGGACGTAAGGGTTCCTTCATTGCGAGTAGGAGTTCCTGGTTGGGTGTTGCAGCTTCGTGGTGGTCGAGGTTGAGGTCCGCTTGCTTTTAGTAAACAGAACCCTAGATTGCATTGTGCTGTGTGCGTAGGCATTTGGTTTCGTCCACACTTTGGTTCTGGAGGCCGGACAAGTTGTATCTGTAGAATGATGTTACAACTGAACGACACAGTCGAGCCCGAGAGCCCCGGAGCGGCTGTGCTGCACACGGCGGAGAGTGAGGACGGGGTGGAGGTGGCCTTCACGCCGCCGGGGGCCGGAGGAAGACAGGGGTACAGTGCATCTGTGGCATGCTGTTCCCCGCTGCAAACGCTGACGCCTTTTCATGTTCATAATCCAACAATGCAGGCGAAAGTGAAAGATTATTTCGTCTTTAGAGTGAGTATTTATGATTATTGTTTTTTTTTATTATTATTATTATCAATGTTATTAGTTGATGTATTAGCTTGTTAGCTTTATTATTAGCAAGGTAGCCAGATATCTCGCTGTGGATAGCGAGCTAGCTAACTAGCAACATTGGCAATCTACTGTTGTAAACTATATCTAGCTAGGCACCTAACTATCAAGGTATAGCTCCATCGTTAGAAATGTTTTTTAGACAACATAAGTTAGAGATGAATGTCATTTTGTTAGTTACTTAAACGACAGCTGCTGCAACATTAGCCAGCTAGGTTGCTAGCTAGTTAATTTACTATGACGTTGAAACTAATAGCAAGGTAGCTAGCAAGCTAGGATGCAACCTAATCTTTAGATTAGTAGAAAATCTTTGTAGATCTAGAAATTAGAGTCAGAATAGGAAGAATGATTAGAGAGCCATATGAGATTTTTTTTATATTTCGCTCATTTTGATTTTTTTTCATCCCGATTGTAAAATTCTGTTTTTCATGGAGCTTAATTTTAGCTGGCATTGCTACCTAGTGGATTTTGACATTTCTACCTAGAGACTTGTTAGAGAAAGTGTTGCTATTTGGCTACAATGCTTTGGTGTCTGGTGCAGTGCAAATCCGTTAATGCAGACGTGAAACAGTGGCAGGTTTGATATGTAAAGAGTAAAAATAGCGTTTTCCACAACTGGCTCATTTTCGGAAATCCCAGCCACTAAACGGAACGGCAGGATTTTCGCAGCTGAGCTGCAACTGGATCTACATCTCCGATTATACCCCCCTGTATAGCTGTTGATTACGTATGAACTATAGTATTACATACACCGGTTCTCATAGGAGATAGGCTGAGTGGGGATAGGTGTTGTTGATGCTGATGGTGATGACTAACATGCTCTCTCAGCCAGGAACGATCGAACAGGCCGTGAATGACATCAGAACAGTGGCCCTGCCGTCGGAGGATGGAGAGGTGCTCAGCGTGTGGCTTTTGGCCGAGTGAGTGAAACATTTAACTTGCATTTACTTGACGCTAAATTCACACCAACAACAGCTCCATCGCCAAGCCTGTGTTGATGGCTAAGTGAACTTCAGCTGGCAAAATACAGCAGGTTGGCATGTGCCAGCTCTTGCTACCATATAGTTATCCCATGGTTTGTCAGTAATGTGACCTCTGAGAAACTGCAAACAAATGCTTGAGTCAAATAATGTCTCCCAATCAAGTGAACTCCAGCATTTAAGATTTTTGAGAGTTGTACCTCGACCCAACAGTAGGGGGTGCCATAATCAGAGAACTAGTCTGATTGGAGCTTTAGGGGGAATGGGAAGTGGTAACGATAAAGCTGCAGAGTAGAGTCTAGCAGTGTGTCAATAAAATCCGCCAACGGTGCCCTTCACAGGTGCTCATGCCCGCAAAAGTGATATTCAAGCTGATTTCCATTTTCTCAGGAAAAAAAAATGCAGCATAAAGGCATTGAGAATGGTAAACGTGGTAATGCGGTTCCTCCTTGTCTTTCACAGAATTGATCACTGGAACAATGAGAAAGAGCGGCTGGTGCTCATCACTGACAGGTGAGGTGGAGAACACCTGTTCTGCAGATGAGTTTGGACTGCAGAGAGAGGGTTATGATCAAGGATTATTTCACCATGATTTCATCTTTACTCTTCTGGTACAGAGATGAGTAGTTACATTATATTACATTATTGGCATTTAGCAGATGCTCTTATCCAGAGTGAGTTACGTCAGTTTGTCTGTTACAGCTGTTTTTACAGTTACAGGATATTTACTGAAGGGGTTGTAGGTTTAGTACCTTGTTCAAGGGTACAGCAGCAGTGTCCCCATGTGGAATTGAACCAGCAACCTTTCAGTTACGAGTCCTGCTCCTTAACCACTATATGCTACACTGCTGCCCAGTTACATTGCTGTCAGCCCTGATGCTTTTCCCCAACAGGTCCCTGCTGGTGTGCAAGTATGACTTCATCAATCTGCAGTGCCAGCAGGTTATTCGAATCTCCCTCAACGCAGTGGACACCATCTCCATCGGAGAGTTTGAGTTCCCTCCCAAATCTCTCAACAAGTGAGCAGCACAAGCCGTACCTACAGGTCCACCCCTGCAGCACACCACCAGGCCCCCACTCTTAGAAAATCTGGTTTTATTTCAGTGGAAACTTCTAGGACTTCACTTGCTCAGAAGACCCTGGCCATTAGAGGTTATAGGTTCTAGAGATCCCAGTGAATGGGGAAAGTTGACAATACTGCAGAGTACAAAGGAGAATTTGTTACAGACACTCCAGTGACATTTTCAGCGTGATGAACTACGTAGTGATGCCACAAATGTGGTTAATATGACATCTGTGAAGTAAGGGAATAGACGGCTGCGATATGTAAGGTGAATGTGAGAACGTGGGGGCTGGCTTTGCACTCTGCAGGCTGGGTACGGACCGATGTTGGGAACTGGGAGTGCTACCTGGCATGCTAATTCAAAACCCGCAAATCGCTAATCCCCGAATGGCAAGCGATTCCTGTATTGTGCGTTGGTTTATTATTCTTTTAAGCTGTGAGAAGCTGTGGCTAATCTTAATTTGTGCAGACAGAGTGTAATTACCATTGTTTATGCACATGTCGCAAATTAAGGAAGTGCAGATCCGAGGACATTGTTGTGTAAAATCCCAAAGCTCTTTCATGCTCAGTTGAGCCGTGTATAAAGTAACCTACCTCTAGAACTAACTGTATCATGGCAGCACTAAAACACGAAACACAGGAAATGGGGCAATGGTTGTTACATTACATGACATTACTGTCGTTTAGCAAATACTCATATCCAGAGTGGCTTACATAGGTTACAATTTTACATGCTATCCATTTGTACCAGTAGATATTAATCAAGGTTATTCTGGGTTAAGTACCTTGCCCAAGGGTACAGCAGCAGTGCCCCAGTTGAACCAGCAACCTTCCGTTTACAAGCCCTGCTCTTTACCGTCATGCAACACTGCTGCCTGGGTTCTGCACAGGTTCTCTCTGTGTTGCAGTCAGTAGGGGACCCAGAGGTGATCCCTTCTTTCTGTGTGGTGTGTTTCTGCAGAAGGGAGGGTTACGGGATCCGGGTGCAGTGGGACAAATGCCCCCGCGCCTCCTTCATAAACCGCTGGAACCCCTGGAGCACGGACATGCCCTACGCCACCTTCACGGAACATCCAATGGCTCACGCTGATGAGAAGGTGGCCTCCCTCTGCCAGGCAAGTCAGACCCTGGCAGCATGTCGGGTGTTTCTTAAATATGATGAATCCTTGCAGCCTGACTTGTGTTTAATCACTGTTTGCCAAAATCCCCAACAACATAATCATCTCTCATAGCCAACCTTACATATTCGTGTTGTTGTATGCTCATCAGCTGGAGAATTTCAAGACGCAGCTGATCCAGGCGGTGAAGAAGGCACACAAGGAGTCCCCGCTGCCCGGGCGGGCCAACGGCGTGCTGCTGCTCGAGCGGCCTCTCCTGATCGAGACCTACCTGGGCATCATGTCCTTCATCAACAACGAGGCCAAGCTTGGCTACTCCATGACCAGAGGCAGAATCGGCTTCTAACGCACACGCCTTGCATCTCGCTTGGCCCCGCACACCCCAGCCACCCCCCACCCTCCCCACGCTGCGTCCGTCGACTGACTTTATTACTCGACAATGTGAGCTAACGCGTCCATGTGTTGTATCGTTGGTGGGGTGTCGCTTCCCCCTCCTCTCCACCCCCCTCTCCCCCCCACACCCCATGCAGCCAGTGCTAGGGAGTGCCCCCCCCGCCCCGTGGCTTTGTGATACTCCACAGCATGAGCCGGAAGTCCACAAGCAACATTGCAACCCCCCCCTCCCCCCCCCCGTCACCATGCAAGTGCCACACAGCTTGTTCAGTCAGTTACACCCACTGTACAAAATGCTTTATTCTAGAGCTCCTTTTATTTCTGTGGGCAGGTTCTTTTTGCTTTGGGGAAATGTTTGTAGTGTTGTGGGCGGACATGTGCGAACGTGTGTGCGTGTGTGTGTGAGCGTCATTTCTCGCCATTGCCTCCACACCTGTCGGGAATGATTGGAGCCGTTGTTTATCGCGGACAGATTGCTCTGTGTGGCGGTCCGATTGGCTCGGCTCACCGGTCCCTGTTTAGAAGCTGAAGTACAGACTGGTGAATGGCTCCGAAGTAGAGCTCCGCACTTCCCATGTGCTCAGCTATGAAAGAGAATCAGAAATTGATCCGTGTGGCTTGAATGGTCGGAGCATCCACTGATGCTGCAATCCGCAGTGCTGTAAACTCCCAAGTGAGGAGATATGAGGGCGTCACGATTTCCTTCAAATCATGTGCTGATCTCCTGGGCCCTGTCCCCGTGACTGTAGCTGACTGAGATTAGCAGGCTAGTGTTACACTAGTTAGAAAAGTTCTAAAACACACTGCAGTGTACGTAATATATTCAAATTGCAATGCCTTGTGGGGAGTGGAGCTGGAGACCATCTAATTTCCAGATTTTTACAAAGGAGGACAATAAGTAAAAACATTTTGCCGATGTTCAGTCATTTTACGCACAGCCTGGCATAGAGGCTGCCGATATTCAGATGTATTCATAAAAGGTTGCAGTCCTCTTCAGCATAGTTAAGCGCCAACGGTTTTGTTGTTCTTGATTGTCACCAGTTTTTAAGCACTTAAGATGCATTTGCTTTCTAGTCACGATATTGTCTCCTGCTACTGCCAGAAGTACACACACCTGCTTGCAAGCCTGCAGCTCTTTTCTGAAATTTTCTGTGTTGTGGGACCCCATAATTGTTCTGGATGAGACTTCGTTAGCAGTGCATTGAAGAGATGAGCAGGGGCCTGTAGCTGATCTTAAATTGGGCTCACAGAGGGAGATGATTCGGTGTCAGAGTGTTTTGCACTTAAATACACAGGAGTATTGTGGACAGCTTACAAGAACCAACGTCCCGATTATGTCCATTTTTAAAACTCGGATCAACACTGGCAGGCCAAACTGAACTCTGCAAGGTGAAGTGCTCGGTTTAAAGTAGTTTAGAACTTTTCTGATGCATTACATTGTGCTAAGAGTCAGCGATTGAATAATTTCTTTGAAGGATTCATTTGGCTCAACTTGCCTTGAAGGGGACAGCATGTCATTGGTAAAGAAAGATTGATTATGATGCGACATAAGCAAAGTTTCATCTAGTTAATGTTTGGACAGGTACAAAAACCGAGTTGTGTGTCATATGCAGAATTGGCTAAACTTTAAACTGCATGGATAGTGTGGTGTGACATCAGGGAAACAGTGATATGTGCAGTGTGTCTTTTTCTGTGCTGCCTGCTTCGATCCCCTATACTCTTGTTATCTTCCTGTAATGATCAGCAAGGAGGGGTCTAAGTTTGTCACTCAAGTTTTCCCCTGAGGGCACAGACCAGTGGCCAGTTCATGACTAAGGCCACAGCCATGGTCCATTAGTACATTTCCTGCGATTTGTATTTGAGGCAGTTTAGTTCGGATCTCAGCATCATGCTAACCACGGGGTCATTCCATGTTGTGCAACTTTCGGTACATTGCAGTAGGATACTCGCGTACAAAGCACAAGGTTTTAGGGTTGGCTGTTTTTTGTTTTTTTGTTTTTTCCTGCTGCCGCTTTTCAGATTGGCTCTGCAGATCTGAGGGCCACCCATCATCCTGGTTGACGTGGAGCTAAGTGTGGTCCTCTCCACTGTGAGTGCTCTGAGAGAGAGTCTATTTGAAGAGAGATATAGTTGCTGTGGCTGTGGTTTGAGTGGAAAGAGACACAATGGTGACAACAGTCACTGGCCAATAGCTGTGCAGTAAGACCATACTGACACCAGCTACAGAAAGACTTCCATTTTGTGCAGCCCAGTGGAAACACTTGTTTTGCTCTCTATTTCTGGTTAGGTTCTGAGCTCAGATTGTGAACAGAATGTAAAACAAAGCATTGTGCAATCTGTTATTGGACAACTGAGCGTTTATTACAAAACACAGAACAAGCCAGCACTGGAAAAGGTCAGTGTTGAGGAAGTGCTTGTTTTGATGTGAAATCACATAGTCATCTAAACCACATTTATTCAACTCGGCAAATCATTCCACTCAAACGTAATTCATGGTTCATGCTCAAATTCAATTTAAAACACTGCGGCTGCCATTAACTTGAGCCAGGGTAACTGGAGGGATGGACAGAGATTGAGAACCAACTACTGCTTAAAAAATTTAGCTTTTTTGTGCAATTCCCACGCTTTTAAGAAGAACTATGCACTGTGATGGTGTGCTACCAAAGTCTAGATGATAGCGATGTCACGATTATGAAGTGCCCCTTTGATTTTTTTCAGATATTTTGTTTCACTTCCTTTGAAGGTTATTTTTCCCATGCAGAGACTTTCTGGATGTTAATGTGCATGGTTGTTGCATGAGAAGTCTGCATGCTGTCTCCGGGTTTTTTTTTTTTTTGCCTGTCCTGAAAATAGCAATCTTTGTATGTAATTTCAAAAGGTAATTACAGAATTATTTAATATATTGCCAGTTGCTAGCTCATTTAAGTACAGCACTGCTGTTGTGGAGGTTTTTTTTTCCTGTGGATTTTAAAAGAAGTAAACTATAAATGATTTGTGCAGAGGTGCAGATATTCTATCCTGAATCTGATATAGGTTATGTAGGGTGGAAGAGGATTTTGTGCAGAACTGAAATGGTGGCAAGCTCCAGTTCTAGTTTGGTCAAGTATATCACTAGGAACTCAAGTATAAAATCAAGTTTGAATTATATATAATTGCATATTTATAATTATGGTGTTCCAGGGGTTGGATTTTTTGCTTCATTGCGCTGAATTGCTTGAAATGTTTTTTCCATCATTACTAGATACACATGCCAACTGTTGTTTTTGTATATGTAAAAGGTTTGCAATTTTAAAAAAAAAAAAAAAAGGTAAAAAAAATATGAAGAGGAAGTCAGCAATTTATACAATAGTGAGATGCTGCAGCTGGCTTACATGCCAAATTAATTCATCGTAATGATGTCATTTACGTTTAGCAGGGATGGGTTGTATTGTATGGAAACATGACCTGAAAGTAATGAGAATGGATTTGGTTAGGAACTCATCTGAGGCAGGCATTCAGCTGGCATTGAAGACAAGGGCTTGGATGATACTGAATGCCAAATAGGTTGTCTCGAACTAGCATCATAAGAGGTTAAACTGTATTGTTAAATTTCAAGTGTTTAAAATTAAACCAGTTCTTTAACATACAATGTTTAAAGTACATCCTTCACGTCAGGTGCAATTTACAAGGAAAATGCAGTGCTCGTTTTGTTGGAAGTGGTTGGCTGTGTTATCTCTTTGATAACTGACAGCCATGTCGAAATCCATTCGTACTGTGATGTAAAGGAATCCTTATCTCAATCTTAAAGTTATGGAGCTAAAGAGGAAAACATTTTGAACTGAGATTGTCAGTTGAAAATGATTAAATAATTTCAAACAATTAGCCGGTTATGTGATTTTTTTTAATATAGTCAGCCAGTGTGTGGCTTATTGCAGGTAATTTTGAAACAAGGATTCAGCTTGGTCATTTACCTTCTGGTTGAGGCATTGTTTTAAAAAGCTAAATATCACCTTTTACAATAAATATTAGACAGGTCAGATGTCAGACTACAGACAATAGTTAATATGGGTACTGTTGGCATCATGCTTACCTGGATGACAGCAGATTGGCCAAACAGCCAAGTGAGAGTGGAGCATGGTGGCATTATTTATGAATGACTCCACTTTTCCAAAAGGCTCGTGCAAGAGACCAAGATGTTTATTGCCCTGTAATGGTATCTGTGAAAGTCTGCAGTGCATCACGGCACATTTCAAATGGATAAAATTTGTGGAAAACTGTGTAGTCTTAGATTTGATTCACAATGAAAAAACAGGAAGAGACAGCCATGCAGTGGTTTATAAAATATCAATAAAGTCACACATTTGCCCACCTTACCATGAGAAACGTCTGGAAAAAAAACATGCCAAGATTAGAAAGCGAACAAAGTCCTGATCTAAACCTGAAAGTGAGCAGACTTAAAGTTGTCAAAGTGCATCTTCAATGACAAATTGAAAGAAATTTATATGGGTTATTAAACATGTTTGTTTAGCTGGGCATCTGAGACAAGAACACACAACCACCCGAAGAAGACGAAAAAGACATGAAAATAGCAGATTTATGACAATCATGGTGTTGTTCACTTACTGGATCCCCTCCAAACCCAAAACGTTTACTCTGAAACACTACACTGAAATCAGACATCCAAAGCACATTCATAATCATAGCAAAATTTATTGAAAAAATACAGTAATGCCTCTTCTAGAAAAAATAGAACATATTTACATAGGACAACATATACCAGCATACTTCCAGTGATTGAAATGTCATCGCTGGCTGAGGTCAGCCGCTGGAGGGGCAAAAGTAAACACTCTGTCTGCACCTCACCCTCACCCTTCATGTGTGAAGAAGTGTTACACCAGGAATCCGTCCAATTCTGAACACTTCCAGGAGCAAAAACACCATATGCCTTTTAAAAGTATTAAATGGTCCCTTAATGAACGCACTGCCTCGCCGTTCAAAACGCAAACTTCGGGAGAGCGCAGATTAAGTGGCCGTGGGCTACGCGATACTTCTAAAATGTCTGGGTGAGCCGTGGTTCAGTGGGAGCGGCTGCATTACCGGTGCATTACAGCGGGAGTTGCGGGAGTCACCCAGAGCACGGTCCCCAGGGGAAATGGAGGATGGTGCCCCGTCTCTGGAGTGCTGATCTCAGGCTGTGGCTCAGCACTCCGGGCTCTGTTCATTTCTCTCCCTCCGTCTCCATGTAGCAGAGACACAGCCGCTCCTTGCCCAGCAGAATGAGGGAGTCTCCACTGCAGTGCCAGCTCACAGACAGCACCTGGAAGCTGCCTGTCGGGAGACAACGAGCAGGCAGGGGGTTGCAGTCAGACACAGAGCTGGAACAGGCTCACATCTCTCACTGTGTTAGTGTGTCAGGGCTCGATTAGTCAGGGCTTTCCTGCAAGGGTGCAACCACACCGTCAGCTGGTCTCCCCCTACAAGGCCCTGAAGCCAAACAACCCACAGAGGGCAGGGTTCCCACACAAATCACATTTAGGTTTTCCACCATTTTTCAATAACTCGGGGATGAATATGACATTTCCTTCTACTGTTTCTGTAGTTACACTAGTAACATTTTACACAGAATTTGGCCCCTTAGAAGCACAGACACACACTTGCAGATGTCCTTGGCAAAAAATATCAGTTGACTTTTGGTAGTGGTGTTATTGAACAAATAATTGAGTTATACAATTTGTTAGCAATATCAGTACACACAGATTTAGAGACTACACACTGAATTAGCAAGAAGGATTAAGAATGAAACTACTTTTTTGAATTTTGGAGGTTTCTCTTGATCTCTCAGGATGGAAATACTTCCAAGGACCATGGGACCCCTGAAAGCATCCCCCCCACCTAAGGCATCTCTCTCCCCCCCCGCGGTGGGAGCGTGGAACGTCCTTACCTTCCGTGGGCACCTGCACAGACACGCAGCCGGCCGGGGACCACAGGTAGACCTTGGCGTTGCCGGTGCAGAGGGCGAGGCGGGGGCGCCGGGGGTCCCACTGGAAGGAGCGTACGGCCGCTACCTGCTCCAGCACGGCCAGCAGCCGCAGCTTCTGCACGTCCCAAACCCACACGCTGTTCGGCATGTTGTCTGCGGGGGGATTGGCACACAGTCAAAGAGCACAATCAGCTCTGCCCGCAGGCCTGCCAGCGTCGCTGCCCCCCAGCCAAACCGCGCTGGGAGAGCGCGCCCACGGGCTGCCCGGCGCCGCGTCAGGCTGGCGGGATGAGCAGGGCCTGCGCGGCAGAGGGGCGCCCCGCTGCTACGCTATTAAACTGTACAGAATCCCCTGATAAGCCCTGAGGCAGGAAGAGCTGCAGCCACACTGGTCAAGGATCATGATTTGAAAACTGGAAAGCGACCTTTCGCACAGTGAGTTCAGGTTTACCTGGATGCCTGCTGGCTTTTCTTTCCTCCATCACTCACATAATTATCATGAAATAATCTGCATGCGTGGCAACCCAGGGCAGGTTTATAACCCTGAAATATCTGAAACGCCCCCATGGCTTTGGACGGGATGCTTACCGTTCTTCGTTGCCAGGTAACGGTTATCGGGGCTAAAAGCCATGGAAGAGATTCCCATTTTAGGATTAGCTCGGTCAGGGTCAGGCTTTACCACAGGAACCTGGACAGGAAGCTCACAGATCTCATCTAGAAAAAGTCAGACAGGTTTACTTCTACCAGTGTGTTATAAAAGTACATGCACACAATAAACAAATAATTTCTCACTGATAGAATAAATTAAATAAAATCGAGCATTAAAAAACTACAAAAAAATGAATGAGTTTTATTCATAGTTTGTATTTTTCCTTCAGGCAACATCCTAAGTTTGCATCAGGAGTCTGCGGTGGTCTGTCCATCCCCCACGGTATTGAGATGTCACACACAGAGGAGTGTCACCATGGACACAGCCAATCCTAAGGCTGTTTTATGCTGTGTACTCTCTCATGCGACCCAACTGTGCGGGCGTGAAGTAAATGGAGGTGCTGAGCTGCAGTATTAGAGCAGTAATGTGCTTTCCTGTTAGCCTGGTGACCTGTAGCATGAGCCAGACTGCCAATGCAGGAGCCACTGCTGTATTCCCCGATAAGCCCCTGGAGCTCACAGCACTGAACAGAAGCACATCAGCAAGCCAATGGTGGCCGAGACACACATTCCACCTTCCACAGACTGCTAACACAGACTGCAGTAAAAACAGTGATTCACGCACAACTTGTCACAACTTCTGTTTTAAGAAGTGTGATTTTTAGTTGTGTCCAGTGATAACTACTTTGATGATATTTTAAGTCAAGCTGATTTTACGGTATATGTGTTCCTTTAACAGAGGCCCCCTGAAGCTCCAAGGCACCTGCTTATCCAGGTATTAACCCATTACACAGGACACCTGATCTGCTGCCATGCTTTCACTCAGTAACCCACATTGCAGATAACACAATGCACAGTATATTCTAACATACTGTAATACTGATCAGAGAACACACTGAAGGTGGGCAGTGTAGTGTAGTGGTGTAATGTAAGGAGCAATGCTCGTAACCACAAGGTTTCTGGTTTGATTCCCTGTATGTTACCCATCTATATAAATGGGTAACATGTAAAAACTAACTTATGTATGTCACTCTGGATAAGAGAATCAGCTAAATGACAAAAATGTAATGAGTTCTGTGGCAGGCAGCAAGCTTTAAAAGCAATGGACACCTACTGTGGTACTGCTATGTGAATGCGTTTGTTTTCTTAAAAGGAACTCCCAGCCCCCTGTTAGGGAACCCCAGTGCACTCACATCTGCTCTGGGTGCTGAAGAGGGCGCTTCCCATAGTTAACTGCTGATGGATGGACAGCTCTTCGCTGCCCAACGCTGCCCGCATTTCCACCTCCTTGTAAACCACCTTATCATGGACAAGAGTCAACAGTGATGTACATTAAAGCCATGGGACTACAGCCAGTTAAGCATAAGAAAGTGGGGGGCAGAAACTCAATCTACAACTGAGTCACACTCTTTAAGTACAGTACATTTACTATGTTAACTGTGAGGTTGTTTATTTTATGATGTGCAGTTTGCCACTCCTTCCACAATGATGGAATAAGCTAACAATAATCACTTTTGATCAGAATGTCAAATTGTCTCCTGCTGTTGTTTTCCAGTTAGCAGATGAATCATTTAAATGTATTATTGCTGCTATTTCAACGTGGACATGGCTGCTATGCACAGCCCAACACATGCAAGGTTAAAATCAGTAGAAAAAACATGTTACATATGGTTAAGCAGTATTAAGTTGCACACCGGCAAAGTCTGTTGCAAGGATATATCAGACATCTGTTCATTGGCTCCAGCACATTATAAACAGCAGGAGAGTGCGGTCGTGACTACATACTGCTTTTGAGTTGGTGATGGTCGCGGGATGCTCAAATTCAGTGATCTGCTTCCACGTTATATGGTTCAGAATCCGCACCTGTACCAGGTAAGATGGTGATGTCAGAGGCACGTCAGAGCACAGGAAATGTCAGCAGAGAGGACAGGGTTGGTGGCAGGTGGCAGGTGGCAGTGACGGGTAAAACAGCACTAACGCAGTGAGAGCTGCTCGGGCATCGTCAGTGCTAATAAAGCAGAGGTACCTTCTCATCGTAGCTGCCAATGGCCAGGAACTGGCTGCTGGGACTCCAGGCGACGGACTTGATGCCTAGTGACCACTCATATGCACTGTATGTGGAGAGCAGGCGCCCGTCCAGGGAGTACATCAGCACCTTATACTGAAGAACACATACATACATACATACACGCACATATTTGAACACACAATAACACACAAGTTAAAGAAAAGCATTCATATCTAGGACACCTAGAAGCTAACAACCTGTGTTTCCTTCTATTTGTTAGCAAACACCTAATACCCAATTAAGAGCCTAAAATATCCAATTACCCAACTGAGGACCTCATCTCATCTGATCACACTCATCTGTGCTTAGGGGTGCATATACAGTAACACCATTTCTTCCATATGGAAAGACTCTTGTGTAACACTGCAGAATTGCTACTGAAATTCTGTGGTCTCATGTGGTCTGCCTGGTGAAAGTGTCAATGCTGGGGCCATCTCTTACCTCCAGGCAGCTGTCCCACACAGCCAGCACGCAGCCATTGGGTGACCACTCCACCCCAGCAAGGTCCTGGGTCTCTGTCTCAAAATGCTGTAAGAGTGGACCAAGAGCAAGGTAATGAAATTATAGTTATGTTTTCATGTCCATACACGACCTTGTATCTTCAGCTAGTACAAAATATTTTTTTCATTCACACAGGGAACAAACAATCTTTAAATACACCCTCAAACGACTCAAATGGCTAAGAAAACACAGGTCCTGCAACCCAATTAAACTGAATAAATTGTACAGCAGGACTACCTTAAAACAGTCACCGACGCGCTGTAACTGAGGAGTGCTTGCACCTAAAGTATCTGGCTTTAGTACCGTGCGATACTTCATATATCAGCTCAGAAATTGATCCTAGATCTATGAAAATGTAATGTGAGAAGAAAAAAAAAAGTACAAATTTTCTGATTCTGTACAGGGACTGCTTCTGTCTAATGTCAAAATACAGCTTGAGATTGCATTCCTTATTGTAAAATAAGCATTGTTATAATAAAGCATTTATGTACCTAGATGGTTGAAGAAAACACAGCTAAATGCAGATGTATGCATTTCAATGAATGACATATGAGGCTGTGACAATTGTTGATCAAATAACAGCCAGCAAGATCACTTCATCACCGCGCTTTTAAATACGCACGTATTTTATACTCTGCTTGTGACTTTGTCTAGCGGTTTTTCTTGGCTGAATTTCTGCCAACACCTCTCATCAGGAGCAGCTGTCTGTGCACAGTGTTCTTAACAGTGAACCCAGTATGGCGTGGGTTCGGTGCCCTTGCCTCTGACTCACCCTCAGCAGCTGCCAGTCGTCACAGACGAACAGGCTGATGTAGTCTTTACAGTCGCGGCGCTCTGCCAGGGCCATGTAGCGCCCGTCGCGGCTGAAATCCAGCCCTGAGAGCCGAAGACAAATTACAGTGAAACATCCCGTTCATCCGCAGACCGGCTAAAGCAATCTGCGTTCTCCAAGAAGGCATTCTCCCTTACATTACATTTGCTTAGCACACGCGCTTATCCACAGCGAATTACATAGCTTACATTTTATTACATGTTGTCTATGCGTTTACACAGCTGGATATTTAACTCACAACTACACCACACTGCTGCCCCCTTCACCAGCATGTCTGAGAAATATTTCATACTATTTTTTGCAAAATTAACACTTATTTATGTGCTAACCAGATGCACATATACATGTGTATAGCTGGACATTTGCTAATTTATATTTAATTTTATAATTCAAGTATCTCTGTCAGGAGTACAACAGCAGTACGCCTTTTAGGATTTGAACCTGCAACCTTCTGGTTACAAAGACAGGCTCCTAACTCCTCCCCCACATTGCTGCCATATACTATACAATGCTTACAGTCATCAAAAGAGCCTCAACAGCTGTTTTCAGTAGAATGTTTAGTAAAATAGATCAGATACTTGATATTAAGTAGCAGCTGGGCCTTGAATGTAAAGGTCAGAGAATTAGTTTACCTACGTGTAAATGTTTTTTTGCGTGGTTATTTTTGTGATCGGGACAAATGAGGCCTCTGTCCCACAAAGGCAGCAGTCCCTTGACTACTCGGGGTGGCTGGTCCCCAGTAACTTTCCTGGATGTTGACAGATATGCTTTATAAGCATGCACAATTTACTGCTGAGAGCCGCAGCTGTCAGCAGATGCAAATGCCTGGACGGTAACACGGGTCCAGCCCTAAGGTTACAGGGCTCAGACGGGAGTCACATGTGGAAAGGCTGATTCTGCCCTGTCCCCATATCTCCCCTGGCCCCCGCCCCTCCGACACACACACACACACACACACACACACACACACACACACACACACACACACACACATAGGAATACTCACCCTTCTGACAAGCTTTAGGGTACTTGATGTAAGACACTGACTTGGTGCACAGGGACCAGACGGTGATTCTCAGCTGTCGGGGGAAAGACCCAGAGAGCAGAGTCATTCCTCTCTGTGGGCGAGAGGCACGTCCAGCACAAAGAACAAACTGAACTCTCAGCCAAAGACAAATTACGGTGAAATATCCCAGCCATTCACAAACCAGCTAAATCAAGCTGTGTTCTCATAGATGGCATTCTCCTTTAGTTTACATTACACTTAGCAGACACACTTACATAGCTTACATTGTGTTACATGTTGTCTATCTAATTATACAGCTGGATATTTACCTTACAATTACACCACTCTGCTGCCCCCTTCACTTGAATGTGATGGGGCATTTGCATATTTTTTCCCCCAATTCAATGCTATATGTGCTTAGCGAACACCCCTACAAGGCCACACTGCAAACTCCTCAGCACCTCCTGCCTCCAGACTGCCACACTGATGACCCCTGAATCCCACCGCCACATTCATAGCCTAATATAAATCATTTCAGGCAGCTGAAGACCAAGTCTCCTTGCTTGTCTTCCTTGGTCAAGGCATACCGGTTTCATTTAGTGAAGTGACTATGAAATACATATTTTTCTTCCTAATTAACATTGTGACGGTGGGTGTTCATCTCCCATATCTGAGGATAAGTCGTCAATAGCGGAGTTGCAATAGTGGCGAAAAAGTTTTCCCTGTAGAATCTCAGTCACAGAACACAGCTGGGATCCCGCTGAAATCTGCATGTCAATTTAAATGCATTTAAAAGGTTATAATCAAGTAACCTTCAGCAGACCGTATTTCCCCTTCCTGAAGGGAGCCCTCTTGCAGGATTAAAGCTCATAGGTACAAGCTGATCCCTGAACCCTGGGACCATGACATAACAGCAGCCTATTAATAAGCTCTCAATCAACCAGCCGCTAATGAGGGCAGCAAGAGCGTCTGTGGTCCCCTGCTCATCCGTCAGTCCAGAGCTAATCTTTCAGCCAGCTCTCTGACCCACATAGTGTGACAGAAAACTGAACTGAGAGAACCGGTACGTCAAGCCCTGAAAGCCTGAAACAAAATCTGGGAACGTCCGCGCAACCAATAAGAGGATCTGTGGCTTAGCACACTTGCAGGATCAATCATTGGCCATAGACCGCAGAGTGCCATCTGGAGGCATCAACACTCATCGCCAGCAGACTAGCCACTGATGGAGAATGAGACCACCACTTCACTCTTCATACTGTCAAAAGCAAACAAGAGACATTATGGCATTACTGCTCAGTCAGTTTAAATGAATAAATAATCCTAGCCTAATTCCATACGATAGTTAATACAGAGCTCATGAAGTTTTTTATCAGCCTAGAGAAGATTAAAAAAAGAACCTGATGTGTTATGTGGTCCTTTGATAAAAGACATACCAAGTACAAGTGCACCAGCTGCAAGACGAGGCATCCAGCCAAATGATGAGCATTCAGCTACAGAGGAACCAAAATAACAAGCCGTCTCTTGCCGTGTACAGAGGCCACGATTCCTCAGATGCTTCAAGGAACAGCGCTGGCAACAGGTCACTGGGACATTGCTCAATACAGAGGGTACAGTATGTGAAAAGAAACTCGGGGGTTTGATTTCAGAGTCCTCAGAAGTTCTTGCCAAGATGCCCTTGGCTCAAATATCTGTCTGTATTGTAAAATATGATCATTTTACCCATTTGTTGCATGGGCACTTATTAAAAGGCAAAAATATCCAAAGGGGCAGACTGTAAATTGACCTGACAGCATGTAAATGCACCGAATCCCCAAATAAGTTTGTATGCTTTAGACTTTCCCTAAATCCACCTGTTGAAGCATCCTAAAATTTATAGTGTACTTACAAATACTGGAAGGCATCAAAGAAATAGCTGGAATTATGAATCTGATGTTGAGCTTACTGATGATGCTGGGTTTATAGGCTGCAGTTGGCTTTCAACCACTCACGCAGTTTGCCTTCAGTACATTCATGATATGACTAGTAAGTCTGAATCCAATGGCAAGGTTTGAACATTACTGATCTGCTAATTCATGTCCCCTTTTTGTCACTGGATCAGAAATTTCACAACCCTTGTTGTTTTTTAAACTTGATTGCATGTTTGGTCCATAAAATCATTTTCTCTGAGTGTTGACATTGAAACGTGGCTCTTTTTTTTTTTTTTTTTTTTAACCTGGGTCTCTACCTAATTCGTGTCGCAATATTTTTGGGGGCTTGGTATTTTTTTACCAGCATGACTGACAAAGCTTTGGCTTCATTAATTACTAAGGATGCTGAGTTTAAGATCAATCTCATTCTCCATCCCTGGCATTACATTGTCCAGCTGCAGAAAAGCTTAATTCATTTTCCTATCTCTATGATAACGACACATCACTGCTACTAAATGTACACTTTTGAATGAAAAAATTATTTGCATTACAATAAAGCACATTTCAAGGATCTCAAAGCAAATTAACAAAGTAAATCACTTCTACTATCAGATACCAACTTCATACATATACCAGCACCTGCCAGCAAAAGCTACAGCCCACATGTTACAGCCATGCTACTCTACATGGTATACAATAACACACCACCATACAGTACCAGTCAAAAGTTTGGACACAACTTTTATTCTTTATTTTTACTATTTTCCACATTTTAGGATAATATTAAAGATATCAAAATTATGAAATAATACAAATAGAATTATGCAGTGATCATCAAAGTGTTGAACAAATCAAAACAATCTTATATTTTGTATTCTTCACAGTAGTCAAAAAATATTTTTAAAAAAAAATCATTTTTTGGAAAGAAATTCATATTTAGGCATCAGCTTCACTATTTATATTTGTCTAGGAAAACAAATCTCAAGCATTTAAGCATATGTCTTTAGGTCAAAATTTCTTTGAATTCATGTTTCCCATTATCTTAATCAGGTGTGTCTAAACGTTTGACTGGTGCTGTACAGCAGCATGTGACATACAGCTGAAACACTGAAGTCCTGCTGTTCTACATGATATACAATAACACATCAACACAGAAGCATTTTTTTTCTTTTCTTGTTACGGTTATATTTTTGGACACAACACTGTAAATAACCTGAGACATTGTATGCTGTACAAAATGACTTTGTGCAGTAGCTCAGACATGGAGAAGTGTTAAGTGCAAGCCCGTCATATTTTCATTTACTGCCCAGTAAGCCAATATAACGTGCGTGCATAAGCCGGTCCCCACCCTGTCTTAGCGGGCGGTGAATATGAACGCTGTGAAATGCTGAACTAAACTGGTCTTGTCCTCCAGCCAAGAGCACTCCATGGCTTTGTTACAAGACGTAGGGACTTAGTGTACTGGCAGTGTCTGGAAGTCTGGAAGTGTGAACTGTAATCGAGCCTCCGAGCCACTGTGCGGCCTTGGTGGGGTCTGCGAACACCGGAGCAGTTTACCACGCGTGGCGCACAGCGTTCGGATGCACTACCTGCTATTACGAGCTGCTTCCTTAAATCATAACCCTGCGGCTGTCAATTGGGCACTAATTCTAAAGTGAGTGACAGCCTGAAAGGTGGAGTGAGGTGGGTGGGTGAGGGTGACGCTGGAGCGACCGTTGCAGCGTTAGCTGCTGTTCAGCTACCATGGCAACATCCCTGCCCCGACTGTCCTACTTCTCTAATAAGACGGTGTCACACTCTTCTTCGCCGCAAAGTCAGGGAGTTCAGACAGATACCCGATTCCTGCGGACGGCCAGCTTCCCGAGCCGTCTGTCCACACCCCTCGAGGTACTGAGCCGGGCCGCCCAGCTGTGCCCCTGCCGTCAGGCCCGCGCAGCAACACCGTCTCGGAGCTCTCACACCGCGGGGCTCTATGGAAACCGAGTCAATAAAGCTCAAACACATCCGAGGCCGGGCCTCACCCACATCCCACACAGACACAGTTCAGCGGGGTGAGAGTCCCAGACTCCGTGTAACCCAAAACTGCGAATGACCAGGGCAAAGAAAATAGGTGAGAAATGCTTCCCCCCACGCAGCCCGGCATCCTGGCTGGCACTCGGACTGGTAAACCTACACCTTCGACACCGCTCGGAGCCAAGAGGAGCTGACGCGTGTCACCAGGAGGGAGGATGGAGAGCCTGCTCAGGACCCCCACAGCTGTTGTTTATTGATGTAAGAAATGAAGACACTGCATTGAGACCATAGCCGTTTCTGCTGCTAAATATCTGCTTCTGCTTCATGCATCAAAAACTCAAAGAAAACATATGAACATATTAGGCTCTGGCCAATACTTAAGCTATAGCATCTCGGGTTCAGGACAGGTTGGCCATCATTGATAGTATTGTATTTACTGTACATACCCACCAAAACATGAACTTCCACAATAGAATGGTCTGGTCTATCGCTGTGGAGCTAAATAAACATGGACAGTTAACACCCAAAGCCATTCAAATCTAACAAACAAAAAAATTCAACCATCTTCTCATATGGCAGCCTTTTGTGCATGTGAAATGGGATGACACCATAACGAATCTTTACATAGATCTGTCTGTCAACAAAGGATTATGCTGTGTGCATACCGTATCACTAAATAATTTCAAACCAATATAGCCCCCAATTCTCCTGTTACGGGCTATAACTCTCCTCAGTATGGTGGACCAAGCACCAGCAGGGGGTGATGGATCATCCACATCAACATTAAACTAAAAGCTGCTTGCATCCGCAGGTTTTTTTTTTTTGATAGCCTACTGGACATAGCCAAAATGCTATGCATTAGCAAGAGTCCAGCACCATTGGCCACGTTCCAACCTGAACCAAAGCAACAATGTAAAACCATTAGAGGGATATCAGTGCTCCCTGATGCCCTTGAATTAAATATCTTCCAGTGTATAATATCACCACTCAGGTAGTAAGTGGATTAACTCTCTAAGACATGAGGCTGTATTTGCGGAGTGTTAGGCCCGCTTATAACTGTGACAAACTCAGCCACATCTGGCACTGTTCCAGCAGATGTGGCGCTGTGATTGAACTCGTACGTCTTCTTATGTTTTAAAATTCATGGTTTCAGACACACACCGGTGGACAGTATATTAATGGTTGAATTATGAAGCATACCACAAAAGAAACATTTAAAACACTTTGGTAGGAAGCTCCCTAATGCAGCAGGTCATTTTCAGTGAAAATGTGCATAGCTGTTGAAATAAATGTGTTTACCCATCACCTTCTGCAGATCAAAATACAAATACAGATCAAATCTGACACTATAAGTTCTTTACAGCTCATTCCCCTACCTGCACTAGGTTTTGTCTCCCTGACATTCCACTATCAGTCACATTCCAGTATAGTCAGTGGTGTCCCCACACACCTTTTTCGCTTCTGCACAATCACTTGCAGATTTGTACCCTACAACAGATGGAACCTAGCTCATAGAGCAAACCAAGGCCCTGCCATAAAATCGCACATGCTAGGCGATTCTACTACGACACAATGCGACAATAATGACCTGTCACTTATCACCCAGCAAACTTTGCTTGGAGGACCCTTTAAACAGGAGTTGAGGTTTCTGAGAATAAAGTATCTGCAAATACTTACTGTTCACTGAGGTGAAGGCACTAGCCATAATAAATGTGAACGCACTGCCTTAATGCACACACTTTGGGCTGTTTACATCGTCTTTTCACAACTGGACCCTCTAAAAATGAAGAGAATGGTCTCCATCCCATTATCAAGAGGTGTCAAATTCAAAACTCTGTCGGGAAACCTGAGCTGTGCACTTAATTCCCTGTGCCCCGTCGATCATCCTGAATGTAGAACATACAATAACTCACTCTGGGTGCAAGCAAGGAGCTGGGGTCAACCCCACAATTAATACCAGGGTCCTTACCCAAACAGCCCTATAGGCCAGAGAACTCTGCACCAACCTATACTCCCACGAGTGAATATATCTGCAGTGATTATTTTAAATGCACATTCCCATTCAGCATGGTCAGCTGTGAGCGGATATGTTGTGTTGGACTCTCCCCGTGGTTAATGGATACAGTGTACTTGGGGGAAGAAAAGAAAACACATCCTCAGTATTAACCCCGGCAGCTGTCCCTAAACAAGTTAATTTAGCATCCTGTTTACGGCTGTCGTGAAACTGAACCCAGACACAGACACCAGCCTGGCAGGACCTTAATGAAATAATGGGAGGGTCAAGGTGAGGTCACAAAACTGTCACTCAGGCATCACCCCTGACCACCTCTTGTAAACTTGTCACCCAACCAGATGGCAAAATGGGACTTTTTTTCAGATAATTGCAGAGATGCAAATACCGCTTCTAATTTTACAACTGCTATTACTATGGTAACAAAAAACGCACCAGGCATTCTTAATATTGCCTAGATTATCACACAAAGTGGACGCTGTCAAATTTCATGCTCTCAGTAACAGCAATCTTTTTATGAATGATAACTTCCTGGCCCTGGCCAATATCACTCATCATCTGTCTCTGAGCTCAATACCATCAGCTTGGTGGTGTCACCTAATTACAAGAGGGCAGACAAATACTGTTCTTATTTTTCAAGACGGGACATTTTTCATCCTGAGAGGAATGTCCCGCTCTGCCCCTGCCGACCCTCCCCTTCCTCATACCCAGACACAGTTGTGCTCGGCCTCAGCACCTGTTAGTGATTCTTGGAGTCATGTTCAGGCGACAGGCGACTCCTACCATGGCACCGCGCCTGAGAGTAATCCAGGCGGCCAGGCCGAGGGGGAACCGCACGCCCTCTCATAACACAGCACAAATACATACACAGCACGCTCATAACACAGCACAAATACACACACAGCACGCCAGACGATTGCCCTTTTCCAGGACAGAATGCAGGCGTGCGTGGGAGCATGGCACACCCTCTGCAGGTGACACGTAAGCATGTGTGAGATCAAAAATCCCATCACCAGAATTAGTAGATAATACTGAACACCACCATCATTATTTTATCTTGTACAAATCTAATAGTACTGTGTCCTCAAACAGACCGTGCTCTCAGCTGAGAACTGTCTCATTGTGGAACTGTACACATCCTGTCCCCGTACTGTCGCTATACTTGCTGTATGCACTTTTGTAAGTTGCTCTGGATAAAAGCGTCTGCTAAATAAATAAATAAATGTAAATGTAAATGTATCTGAGTCAAACTGCAACATAAGGCAGACATCTTATGCCAAAGTACCTCCATTACATACATGGAAATATTACGTGGACAACTGGCAGGGATAGGATTAAACCACTGCAACATCTTTCACAATCAATCATCTTTGTTACTGTTACCAGGACATTTTGCAAAAACATAACTTTCTGTAGTAGGTTAAGAGGGTAGACAACACATCAGTGAGTAATTTCAATTATGAAAGACAACTGATAGTTTCCCTCTTAGTATACGTATTTTTTTTTTTTTTTTTAAAGAGATCAGTACTCTTCTATAAATAGGCTCATTTATGCTTTCCACTGAGCTGGCATGGATGCAGAAGTGTTCAGGTCAGGCAGTCAGGGGTTAAGGGAAGTTCTGCTGCGTGAACAGTCGTCCTGGCTATTTTCAGGTCCTTACTTACAGGCAGCAACAGTTGACACCGAGCAGACACTACTCCTCCGCGTTCACACTCACATGAAACTCTGTAGTGTTGAGTATGTGACGTCCGTCTGGACTCCAGCGCGAGCAGACTAGTCCCGCCGACCCCTCGTCGATCTTGCAGTGCCAGTCCGGCTGTTCCAGGGACCACACCTGAGGAGCGCCACCACAGACACGCTGACCTGACAGCACGGGAGACCCTTACGACACCGTCCCCCACCGGACACCCCACCCGCATCGGGCAACATGAAAGACTGGCGCTGGCTACCTCTGCAAAGGTGAGACAGGCTCTGCAATTCAAAACTTTACCTTCCAGCACCCTGGGTTTGAATCCAAGCTCTTCATCTCCAAAAAATCCTGAACTCTGTAGTCCACTCACTGTCATTTCAGTTATAATGTATCACCAATTACCAACATGCAGATTCTATTTGGCTCCCATTCAAAAGTCTGGCTGAATTTATTTCAAAGACCTACATTAACACAAAAAACACCTGTGAGAGCTACAGGCAGAGAGAAGGGCACCTACCTGCACAAGGCCCCTCTTGTACATGGCGCAGAGGATGAAGAGCGAGTCTGAAGACCACTCCATCTGCGCGATCTGATCCAGACAGGTGTACAGGTGTAGGATCTGCAGCGTGTTCACGTCTCGCACCACCAGCCGGTACTGCACGCAGGTGGCCTGTGATCGGAAAGAGGACAGAGGCCATACCGAAGTCCGCACCACACTGCTGTCCGTGACCGACCAACGTGTCTCCGTTTGGTCAGGTGTTCTCAGTTCTGAAATGCGTTTGCAACATATAACTATAAACGCGATCACGTCACAATCTCTAACCTGCCGCATGTAACGGGTGAAGTGGGTCGAGAGCATTTAGTGTACTCACACATGGAAATAAGAGGTGTAAATTTACTTTCATTGCATTCATACATTTGCTTTGATTTGTAACTTTCGTACACATCTTCGAAACACTTCAGAGCATAAAACGTACACCTAATGGATACACTGGATTTCCTACCAGATATTTTCCATCCGGTGAAACTCTGCAAAGTTGGTTTGAGTGTTTGAAGAGCTCCGAGAAATTCATATTCCGGGCTGGATCTGCTGTTCTGTTGTGGAAAGACAGACAGTGCCTTGAACTGCAAGCCAAGAAGAAACACCGAAGACACCGGCGAGCTATAATTTAACTGGCTGCTCGGTCTGGCTACTGTCTGGCTAGCTAGCCAACTAAACAGCCATTTACTCTGGCTACTAACTAGCTAGAGCTGCTAACTGCTAAACCTAGTTCGCAAAGCTAAACAACATCACGGCGGTTACTCCCCCTCTAGCTTGCCATCCTTCATAGACACCAGTATTAGTTACCTAGCTAGCTGAGACTGCTGTTTTCGTTTATCGAAAGGTGCTGTGGACACTGGCAGCTAATGAGATGATAACGTCAGTAACCGCAACATTATCCACACAGTTGCTGGTTGAAGACATGCTATGAAACCCAGTCTATACTGTTTCTATGCCAACAACGAAAACGTTGCTTGCTAGCTATCAGGTGGCTGGCTAGCTTTGCTAACGTTACGTGACTTGTTAGCAAAAGAAAGCCAGTTCACAACATCGTGGCAAATAGTTAGATATCCGCTTAGAGTGCTAGGAAGCTAACTAGCTTGTGTTAACATTAAGCTGCTTAGCTGTATACAAGGATAACTAACGCTACCCATCTACCACTCGTACATGTCTACCAGGCAAGCTACGTTACAGCAGTCCGCTATCTAGCTCACCGGTCGAGTATTCTGGCTATGAAACAGTAAATTAGCTCTAATAGCTAACAAGCTGGTGAACGGCTAAGTGGTACTCTATCACTGTAGCTAAAGTTAGCCAAACAAGTTAGCTAGCTAGCTAGTGCCATTGTAAATTGAAGATAGCTAGGTAGGTCTTTCATGTAGTGTTATCACAAATAACAATTTGACAATTGCATTATTACCTGTTTGTAAGTATCACGGGTTTTTTTGTCGGTAACGTTAACTTTCTAGTAACTTTTGTAGCTAACCTGCTGAGGCACTTTTCCTGTGTGCAGACTATAACTGATAACTCCGTTTTGTTGATAAGTAAACTGTAGGCGCATACTTTGTGTGGCACTGAACGCGTCCAATCAGGAAGGTTTATAGACGCCCATCAACCTCCTTGATCCAATCAGCATCCACACCGCGCAAAAACCTACAGCCACGACGTTAACAGCCGTGGAAGAATTTGGCTTGGCATCCTGGGAAATGTATTTCATAGCCTTTTAGGTCATTGACGATATTGCTTCCGATGATTATAGATTTTATACCATTCAAAACAGTTTTATTTTACTGTTTAAGGAATAATCTAACAATTACTTGTATATATTTAATCAGTTAGCAATACTGGATTAAGGCACTGTTCATATGTTATGAATAGGCCTGCATCTAAACCTAAGTATTACCATACAATTGTATAGCCTACAATTTATGAATCTTTTATGAATACTTTTGTAATTATAATGATAAATTTAGCATAAGATATTATTCCATATGACGACACATATTTCCTGTCTGTGTGTGTTTGTGGGTGTGTGTTTGAGTTGGGGGGGAGAGGGGGGTAATTTATTCGTCAAATGTAGGATTTATTATTATTTAACCTGTGGTAAGCATTAGCATTAGTGGCCGAGGTGGCAACAGCATTCCAGCTGGAAAAATGCTTTGGGTTAATTCTGAACAGCAGTTAGCGTCCGCTAGTGCTTATGTAGGCTATTCGCAACCTCTGCAAGACCCCCCAGCGAGACAGCGAAAGGCTTCCCGCTCGTGTATGCTCTAACGGCGGCTAACACCTCCTCCGGTTACCCCTCATTCACACAACCCAACAGAAACTCTTCAAAGCCAAACAAATCGGGGAATTCGGACAGGTGTCTCCTAAGATTTAAGCGTGATTTTTTTTCTGAGTACCTAAAAGTAACGCTTTTGATTTATAGGCTACTTCCAGTGGCATATGCTATCATTGATTTGTTGTAGTCAATGTTAAGCAAACCGTCATGACTTGACTTTGTGAGGCTGTCTTCCTTTTTTGGATGTCTTGTTAATTTAAGGATATTACTTGATCGCATAATTTCCGCAGAAAATTGATTTTCAGGATATATCTTTAAACTGGAACATCGCTTCTGTTTTTGGGTAAGTGATTTTGTTTTTATTGTTTTACACGTTAGCAGCTTATATGTCGGACACACCGGAAAGCACATAATATTGGTCCGTGCAAAGCATTTAATAGCCTATGTTTAACTTAGTTATTAAATCGATCTGAAATAAATGTTTTTTCATGTGGCATTTTGCTTCACTAATAGACAGCTGTGCAACGCAGTATTCGACAGGGAATTGCATTTGTAATGATTTATGCATTTGTATCTCAATTAAATGATTAAGAAAATCGGTTCATCGCGCGATTTCTTGGAGAGAGACTTTCTGCTAAGACATCCACAGAAATTAATCTAAATGAAAGCCTGCAGTGGGAATCGAACAAATTCTTTTGCCGCCTCAATTATTAGGCTACATAATTTACCATACAATTGTTGACAAATTCAAATTTAGGAGACGCTAGGATGACGAAGATTAGTGAAATATAATGCAGCTAACATATTAGGACAGATCAGTTAAACATGATGTTTTCAATGAATATTAAACATGTTGTTTTAAACAAAAAAAATATTATATCGGACAAAACCTGCTATTCTTCCTGTCCACAAGTAAAAAAATGGAATAAGTAGCTAAAACCATAAAAGCTTTCACCTTAAGGTTCCACTGGCGAAATTAGAGAATGAAATTTAGCAATACATAGGTTCCAACTGTCTTATATATGATTTGTACCAGGTATCTTGAATTCGTTATTTGACTTGAAGTTTTTTTTAAACAAAAGAAATAGAAAACAAGTTAGCTCTTTGGGTGCAGAGATACGGTTACATGAATTTCCCCCTGTCTTTCTGTATGAATCCATCCAGACTTAGTCAATACGGAAATCAATATTTCCCCACCATCTATTGGGTCTCACCGGTCAGAGTACACAGTAATAATTCGCTGTCAACGATATTTGAAGCGATGCCTTGCAACGACTGATAAGGACACACAACAAATGAAATGGTCTGGTTGTGAAACAAAATTTCCTTCTTGTTATTAGAAATTAACAAGGAAAAGGTTTCCTTTCTGACGTATTTTGGAATAGTTGCGTAACGCAACGACTGTGAATAATTCTATAGCATAGCCTACAACGACAATTAATTGAAAATATAAAACGGATATTATCATTATCCTTATTATTAACATTGTTATTTTATCTTTTTTTCTTGTCATTGTTGTCGTTATGGTTATTATTCTCGGTATTATCATTGTTCTTAACAATAATGGTAATAGCAAAAATGATTAAATCCTGTCAAATGGTTACAGGGAATGTTTACATACATTTGAATGGAATTTGCTTTGTTATAGAAATAGTTGGAATTGCGGTTTATTTGAAACTAACATGGGTATTTTTTTTACCTATTTATTTATTCATCTTCATATTAATGATGATTACTGTGGGAGAATCACAGCCAGATTGCTCATATTAGGTCTGAAAAAGGCAAATTCATTTACAGTACGGGTTAATAAGTTTTTATAACACTGAGTGTTCCATTGTGCAGAGATAGGGACAGAATGCCAGCGGGAGCGAAAGTAATGACCCGTGGGAGGCACAACTTGTATTGTGTATCTATATTCGTTGTCATGGGTGCTGGTGTAACCAACATGGGCGTGAACAGGTGAATACAACTTCACTCTGAGACAACAGTTTCAGGGAGAACCGGACCATAACGCACGCATGCATTCAACCCCATAGAATGCTAAAAATAAATAGGCTAAATTTAAAAACGGCTAGCATCTCCCGTGTTTACAAAATGGGGATGCGAAACCATTCACCGAAATTTCCACAAACGTTTTACATGCATAAATGTATGCATAAAATAATTAATTGAATTTACCCTGGATAAAGGGAGTTGCGCATTTCCTCTGATCCTCCGGCCCCATATAGCCTACAGCAGGCTGTAAGGTAAATGTAAATGGTTAGCAACAGTGGCCAATCTTTTCGCTTTTAGAATGAATTTATGTGATACTCTTCAAAAGTACCGCAAGATTAGACCTTCGAAGTTTAAATTTGTAGACTGCATTTAGGTAACACTTTATGAAATTAGCCTCTGCCATAGGAGGAATCCATTCCCGTTGAGTAATGGCAAACGAACACGGTGGCGTCCCCTCGGCGTCCAGGTGGAAATTCAATTCTCTGCACTAACACCCTATTGCCATCTTTTAATTGCTCGAAGTGCAGAGCTGCAGCACCCTTGAGGTGGTAGTTACCACGGGAATAGCAGGAACTTAATTTAACAGGCGTGCAGCCGCTTCAGAATATGATTCAAATTGGCGGTGACGGCCTCTGTGGAAGAAGAAACAGACTTGCACTCCGCAATATATTGTCTAGGTGCAGTTTAGTCAAAACTGAGTCTGCCTGCCATTTGGCATTCATATTTAATTAGAACTTAAGGCAGGTCTGCGTATTTCTGTTATTTATACAAACAATGTGATTTATTTTCATAATGTGCCAAAATAACGAAGAAAAGTAGACCGACCTTAAATTTGTCATTATCGTGGAGATTTGTCTTTTGACTAAGAATTTAAAATAAATGTTACTTATTCAATTTACTTGATTAAATCTAGTCTTTGATTTGGACAAAGTCCTTTCAAGACTTTATCGTCTTTTGAATGCGTCACTTCTTAAGAGAACGCGGTCCGTGCATTTCCTCATCACCAAAAAGGCTGTAGGTGGGAGCAGACGGCAAAACAACTTCGCACTAGTTTTGTTTACTGATTTATCATGCACCGCAGAAGCGAGAATGATGTGTCACTTGCAGCACATCATTTTCACTTTTTATTGGCCCCCCTAATAGCTGCCTGCCAACACTACACTGTTTGCGCAATTAGTGAGGCTTTCTCAAATCATTTTTTGCAGTAAACATGCCCAAACAGGTGTCTCCTGTCCTGTTTCCCTTCTTTTACTAATTGGTTTTGAACAGAAGAAACGAAAACTCCCTCGAACCCTTTACACCTCTGTATATATAGCACTTATGTGTATATATATATATATATATATATATATATATATATATATATATATATATATATATATATATATATAGCACGTATTTAATTGCGTGATGTACTAAACTCGTAATGATGCTGTAAAAAGTGCAGGATTAAGGGCATTATATAAGGAATAAGATTTGAGTTGGACCAGACACTTCCCAAGAAAGCACAAAATTAAATGTAGCATCTGATCTGATCAATGACACAACAAAGTGTACACCGGAAGGAACCAGAGAAGGGGGTGGACAGGTGGGTGGAACTGTTAAGAGATAGAAACAGTTGGAAGGTGGTAGAAACAATGGTACTATATTCTGGAGACTTCATAATGACTCCAACTGCTGGGAAGGGCAGAAAGAAAATAGATAATGGGAGTAGTGGGAGTTGGTGTTGTAGTAGTAGCAGTAATAAAATCAGCCCTCAGCAAAAATTCATCTTACTGTCGAGCAAATCTATATCTTATAACGAATTTTACAAAATTATCCCTTTCGACTGTCAGGCAACCCCCAGTCCTTTTGCTCAGAGGCTCCAAGTGCCTGGATGACAATTTGAGTCCACTTCACTTTAAAAATTGTGTGGGATTTATTATTGCCTCGGAACGACTCATATCTTTATGCGCTGGCATTTAGGATTTGCATACACATTTCTGGTCACGTTCTTAAACTTGACTGAATTCATTCTGTACAATAGTACACAGTCCCGCCCATCCCGTAGCGCTGCGCGCTGACGGTCCAAGCTGAAAAATCCACGAACCTTTGCCACAGTTTTTCGTTTCTACTTCCACAACGGCGTTGCCTGGGAGATAAGGGACGCTACATGCTTCAAACTAGTAAATATAGTAAGCTTTATTGGAGCAGGCCTCACCCTGCACATTCTGAGCGTTGAGAAGACAGTTGTGATCCGGAAAGTCGATACAAGTAAGTTGCATAATTACAAATAAGTTTAGGCTTTAACGAACAGTTTGTGGTAAAACTGCGTAAAGATGAACACTTGCCTCCAGCTTTAAATTGGTGTTTGTTTGTTATTCCACAGTGGTGCTGTTTTTGAGGCAGCATTTGAAAATGATGTCCTCTGATGCAGATGGAAATATCGTTGTATCTTAAACGACCCAGTAATGTTTTATTCAGGAAGTAACATTCTGGAACGATCGCTAACGATCTCGCTAAATTCCCGGATGCATTTTTTCATCCGAAGTGAGTGCAACATTTTACTACCACAATTATAAATCAAGAGCTAAAATACAGCTTATTGTAATGGAATCATGCAGTCATGTATACGGCACGTTCTGTTCGGCAACTCCCGTGCAGCTACTTGTCACAAACAATAACTTAGGTATGTGGTTACCAGCAACCAAAGAAAGGTTTTTATTATGTCAGGATTTAAAGTATATTTTGAAAATGATGTACAGTGCAATCTTACACATAATTATTTCCAGAGCTGTATGGGCAATGACTAGGTGGAAAGTAGGCGGAATGACTAACAGTAGGTAAGTCGTTAATCGGAAGACATAAATAAATGAATGTTCTGAATATCCCGGATGGATGAACCTACCAAAGTTCTTGCAATAGCCTTCCTGCATGTAGTGAAAAAAAAGTTCTGTTGTGTGTGTGTGTGTGTGTGTGTAGATGCATGGATGCTTTTGCATGTGTGTTGGGTCCTGGATGGCGCTCATTGCATTTTGGCAGGATTAAAGGAGCTGGAGCATTTGTTGTATTGTTGCTGTTGCTTTGTCATTTCAGGGTTTCATGCCGAGTGCAAACATTTACCCTGTACTGTTATCCCAAATATTTCAGTTTGTATGTCAAATTACTTTTATTGTATTTCATGTATAGTCATGGCATACTTCAATGACAATGACTTTGTTAAAATTTCTGCAAGAGACCTTGAAATGTGTAGCAACTGGATACCATCGATTGAACAGTCTGTTTAGGTGTAGACAGAAACACAAGGCTTATCACAGTGTAAATTAGGCATTGGGAAACTTCATACCTTTGATGATCACTGAGTTAGTCAAGTGAAACTGTTTCTTTGGACATGGTACTTTGTTATTCATCATCGTCATCCACTATGTCATCTTATCACCTTGTTATATCTCATATCATATCTCAGTTTTAGAATATTTCATAGGCCTAAATAGATTAACTCCATGTTAGAATAAATCCTTGTCCAATTAAACAGAGCAGTTACAGTGTTTGTAAAATGATTACTTGGCACACAGTATTTGTTATAGAAGGTAATGACTCTATTGCATTTTTAAGGATCATAATACTAACGCCTGGTGTCTGTATGTAGTATTTCAGAAAAAAAGGAACTCAAACTGATTACCTTCAGCTAGGACAGTGGTGACAGTAGTCACAACATCTTAGCTTGTGGCATCTTTCCAAAAATCATAATTCATCTATAATATAGTTGCATACTGTTACCAGATGCTTATCGAGTGTTTTGATTGTTTTCCGAGTGCAATCAGTCTTTGCTCATCCCGGTGTTTCACGGTGTATATGATAAAACAGCATAGCCATTACAAGGTCTTAAGTCCATTGCGCCATGCCTATACATAGCTTGTGTGAATTCTTATGGTCAAAGAGCCTAGTTAGTTTACCTCCAAAGTTTCTTTTCATTTTTCATATATAACACTGACAGGAATCAAGCAGGTAGATGTAATCAGTATGTATATGTCCATATTAATTATGCATATAGTCGCTGGCAGCAGTATGCTGTAAGGGACAGGACTCATAACCCAAAAGTTACCCATTTTATTCCCAGGCAGAGCTCTGCTGTTGTATCCTGGGGCAAATTGCTTAACCTGAATTGCCTTAGTGAGTATTCGGCTGTATAAGTGGATAACATTGTAAAAATGTGTCTGTTAATCAAAGGTAATGTAATGTGTATTTATCAATATGAAGAAGTGCATTAAACGGTTGTGGAGAATTTGAAGTGGTTGTATGTAGTCACTTCTGGTTTCTTTTGGGGCAAATTTAAAAAAGCAGTACCATCCCTGAAGTAAGCTCACCTAAATTTTTTCATAAGAGGTTAAGAAAGACAATCCTCTCCTTTGGGAGACTTCATAATGTATTAGCGAGTGGATCATTTTGTGTGGGGAATGTTTTATTAAAGAGAGGAACAGGGAAGATCTAGTGCTTGGTGCTCAGCATCTGTGACTACTCTTTTCTCCATCTGGTCATAAAGGCATGCTGCGGTGATGACGGTGATGTTCTTGTCTTGCCCTCATAGAAATTACATATATGTCGATCTCAGCATGGCAGGTATTTTGTTCGTGATTTTGCCTCTGTGTGCCAGATTGTCAGTGTATCACTGGTCGTGAGCTGCAGTGGCTCTGCGGTTCCAAGCATGAATTACAGCTGTCACTTTGAATTACATGCACGACTTTGTCCCACTTGATCCCCAATTGCTGTCTGCAGCCTTTTATTTTGTTGTTGAGGAACAGCCACAAGAGGGAGCTCTTGCTACTCTGTGTTAACATGTGGTGACCGTGGTTAGAATTTGAACTAGAACGAATACCTTTAAATAGAAGTACAAAACGGCTGTATTGATTTGTGGCAAAGTGCAAACCTCAGTAAGATGGAAAAATACATCGATCTGAATGTTTCTTCATTTCCAACATCCAGAATTATTGCATCAGTTATATAATTATCTAAACCCAGTGCAAAACCAGCGTGAATCGATGCAGAGACGCAGAAGCAAGCTTGCATCTCGTCAGGGCATCAGTGCAAGCAGTCAGTGCTTCCTGTAGTATCAGCTCGGCCCCCGGCATGTTTCTCGAGAGGCGGGGGCTGGTTTCCCTGTAGTGAGCAGAGCGGGGGAAGGAAGTCCTGCTCTGAGCTACGCGACACAGCTCTCAGAGGATCAGGAGCAGGCAGGTCCGGGCTTGTCGAGCCTGGCAGTGCTTCTGGCGCTCAGAGAACCCGTGCCCGCTGTGACAGTGCCCAGAGAGATGCCCCCCAGAGGCAGAGGCGGGCATCACACTGACGCGCTGAGTTGGGGGGGGGGGGGGGGTGTCACTACAACCCATCCTGCTGAGTGTCGTATTATTTCTGCTTAGACCTGTTCTGCTCTTTTTTTTTATTTATAATGGAAAATAAGGGATGAGGACATGGTGGTTGACCCATTTTCACCTGTCCGTAGCACCTGAGCCCCCGTGTGCTTTGTGCGGCTGTACCACAGTAATGCAGTTTCCCTGTTTCCTGCAGAGTGATCTACCCCTCGGTGGATTACCCGTCGGCCAAGATGTCCCAGCCCACATCAGCTGACGAGGGGACCACCTTCGAGCACCTGTGGAGTACCCTGTGAGCCCCCCAGCCCCACCCACTGCACCCACCGCTCCAGCCTATCAGAGACCAGGGCATTGTACCCACAGCCACACCCCCTAGAGGAAAATCATTTCTTTTTGCCATATTCACCTTAAGGACTGCAATCTACTCTGACTATGTCTCGATATATTTTGTGACATCAATAGTTTAGGGCCAACCACACATGCATGTTTAAGAAAACAGAATAAAAAGCAGCATACAGTAATTCAGTCTTGTACTCCCCAAGAGGGATTGTTCTTCATGGAACGGTCCTTGTGGTCTTGCCTCAACACACGTCGGCTTCTGCTGTTCTCCCAGTGTCAGCTGTGTCACTTTCTTTAGTGTGAGGCTAAAATTGCATGTACAGCAGTGCTTTGTGTTGTACTGTGTTGCATCTCTTAGTGTGGTGCGATCGTTAGGCCCAGAACATGGGGCCACACGTCGTCCCCTAAACATCGTTTCCCCCTCTTTGTGTGCTGCTCAGCGTCGTGGTGCAGTCCATTAAAAAATACCTGCAAAACACAGAGTGAAATCCTCTAACGCTGCTCTGTTGGTCCTTCTAGGGAGCCCGACAGCACTTACTTCGAGCTCCCCCAAAGCGGTCACTCTGGTGACAGCGAAGCGTCTGCCGGCATGCCCGCTAACCGCTCCGAGGTCTGCATGGACGTCTTCCACATGCGGGACATGAACGACACAGTCATGGTAAGCAGGGCGCTTCACACCAGCTCTCAGTTCAAACAATAATCATCCTCTCAGCGGGTCAACTATTCCACACCTGATTTTAGCTTTATTTTACTCTTCCTCTTAATCTAGGTTTTTATTGTGCAGCACATTGCATTTCAAACTGTTGTACAAAATGTGCTTTATGAGTAAAAGATAATAAATCAAATTTTAACGAAATTGCCCACAGCATAAAATCATAGGTGGGCTTAAAGGGTTGATGGTATTCTGTTCTATGAGGAAAGCTGAAGGGTTGTAGCTCTGTGAGGTATAGTTATGTGTTGCTAACTAACTGTGTTTGCCAGCAGCTTGAAGCCTATTTGTATCATATACTTTAAAACAACAAGCTCTCGACACTGTAGGTCTTGCCAGCATTTAGAACCCTTTTAATGTTGTCATCACAATCGACCAACACCGCGAATTAACACTCCGGGTGTAAACCGCCTGTCGCTGCGGCTGTTATTAAGCGCTGAGCTGATGAACAGGCAGGGGTCACAGGGGCAGCGCTAAAGAGGAAGAGCTGCCGTTTCTGTGGCCTGCTCTGATAAGTCCCCGATGAGTTTGGCACTGTTCTCTTTCCCTCCCATTTCTGAGAGATTCCCTCCTCTTTTCCCTCTCTTCAGTCCCGTTTTCCCTCCCTGTGTGCTGCGGGGCGTGTGGCAGTCAGGGGATTAAGTGGGAGAACGCCTTAATTAGAGACCAAGCCAAGCCAGCAATCTGAGACATGCTGCTCTCCCATCTGTGGAGCAGGGGGCAAGTGTGTGTGTGTGTGTGTGTGTATGTGTTTGTGTGTTACATACAGCTTCACCTGCTCAGAGGAAGTTTCCAGGAAGTATGTGTGATTTGTGTCACACAGCTTCACTTCTGAAAGAAAGTCTTGTGTGTGTGTGTGTGTGTGTGTGTGTGTGTGTGTGTGTGTGTTTGAGTGTGTGCACATGGGTGTGTCACATAGTTACGTTGCTCAGAGGGAGTGTGTGTATGTGGGTGAGTGTATTTGAGTAAGCTGCTCAGAGCGCCTTGTACCACAGCAGCCTCAGGTCTGTGATTTCTGTTCCTTTTTCAGATGGAGGTTTTACAAATAAAAAAAACAAACATCTCCTTTGAAAAAGACTCAATTGGTGGCTTCGACATCTCTCTTTCAACAAGCACCCTTTCCATGCAATTGACCGGTTGTGTAGTGGCAGTTTTTTTTTTGGATGAAACACTGAAACAGAGTGTTTGTTGTGTTACTACTATTGTTCCTTCCCTGTCATTTAGCTTCAAGGTGTGTGAATGCTTGTGTGTGTGTGTGTGTGTGTGTGTGTGTGTGTGTGTGTGTGTGTGTGAGCATACATGTGTTTATGTGAAAGAGAGAGAGACTGAGATGCTTGAGGGAGAGAGAGATTGATAACCAGTATCTTGGTGGTTGTGCTGTGAATTTGTGGGGGATCGATAGTGGACTTGTAGCGCTGATAATCTAATCACTGTAGGCGAGAGTGCAGTGCAGGACTGCATGTGCCATCTGAGAATGGTGTTATATGTGCAGTAGCAGGACATAGGGTCTAAGGTCTTCATGATATACACCCTCATTTTCATGTTTTTAACATTTTTTGTTTCTTCAGTCTGTCTCTCCCAATTAAAATTTGAGTCCAGTCTGATTATACTGAAACAAGGGAAAATTCATTGTCTATGTATAACTTGCAGGGTTAATAAGAAAAAAAAAATGATCGAAAGTGCAGATGTGTGTTTTTTTCACTGTAAACATATGAATAGACAAGGTAGTAATGATTAACATTGGTGTTTGGTGTATAAGGCTTAACCAAGTTGTTTAGTTAAAAAAAATGGCTAACCCCTTTTATTACCAAAATTGGTACAGCCCAATACATCAATGGGCAAGCCTGGGCCTGCCTTGCAGGTTAATGAATAGTCATGAGAGAAAAAAAGGGGAGGTCCCAGATTTGTTGTTAGATGCAAGCCAGTTGAGAGGGCCAGGGGGGGAGATGGTGAAAGTTGAAAAAGCGAGCGAGCCCTGCACATCCCTCCGTCACGCCCCGGTACCGGGTCCCTCGCCACCTCCATCGCCTCCAGCCTGAGGCCCCCGGCGGCCGGGCTCAGCAGGTCCAGAGAGCTGCCTGCCGAGGGCGGCCCCAGTCTCCACACAGCCTATATGAGCGCCCGGGTGGGAGATCTGCCCACACCCACCTTGTGGGGACATTAAGATGTTGTACATCAGTGACCCGACGCAGCACTACAGAACGGTAGGTGGCCAGGACTTTCCGTCAAACCTTTGGACTCTTTGGGGAAGAGGGGAGAAGAAATGTGTTTTCCAGTGGATGGTATTGCAAGGCCGTCCTTTTAATTACGTTTATCTGCGCTGCGTGTGGCAGGTTGGACTGACGTAAGGCGGTTCTGCTCGTTTTCACGCTGTTGGCCAGGTGGATGAAGATTTAAGAGTGATGGTTTTCAGAAGAGCTTTGTCAGACTTTATGCCATAAGTATCAGAGGTGAACCAGTCCCTGGCACTGAATTGTAGGGATCTTCAATGCTGCTGTAGTAGTTGTCTTTATACAGAGAATGCATTTCAGCTGTGCCATATCTCAAGCTGATTTGATTTCCTTGGCAGATTAATCAAAACAAAAAATTGTCTTGGTGAAGTGCAGCATTGTGAAGTGTGTTCTTAAACCATGTGCTCATTGTTAGCTGTGATATTTCATTCATAAAACTGAGGTACAGTGATTGTGACACACTGATTTGTAACTGAATGACTCTTTTGGATTTAGCAATGAAGTTCTCTTTGTTTTTGCTTATCATTTTTTATCTGTCATTTAAGAATATGTAATAGATATGGTATACAAAGGCTTGTAATAAGTGAAAAGATAACCAAAGGAACTTTTTAAAATTTAACTTTACCTACAGATGTTTATCTGTCATAAAAATAATTTCCTATAAGTTTCCTATTCTTTGCATGATTATGAAGTTGTATGGGCTGGCTTTGGCTTTTGGATCAATGACTGACTCCATGTATATACAAAGAATCATTGTGCTCAATTATCCTGAATTTCCTGAATATCCTGAAATATCCTGAACCTCAGTACACCTAATTATTAAAATGTTCACCATATTAATAAAGAACATAATACATGCATGAAAACGGAAATGTCAATTTTTTGGGGGTGCATCCATTTTGGTCAAATGGCAGGGCTGAAATGTGCTTAAATGAAGACATCCTTGAATGCGAGCGGATGTATTTTCTATACTTAACAGCAGAGGGCAGACTTGTAGCCATTGCCACATGCTCATTAATACAGATTTTCCCACGATAACTAAATTGGTGTTACTGACCAGGCAGCACACTAATAAGACTTTAATCCAGGCTGATATGACAGTTTTGAAATGTTCTGATTTTTAACTGCTGCGTTGCAATATCCTAATTACTGCAGGCTGTGGTATAAACGAAATTAACACTCCCGTAAATCTGGTTGACAGTGTTAACGTCTGAACTTCTTTATGCCACTGCTGGTTTAATCTAGTCTTGTGAGGCTCCCAGGTGCTTGGTGGTTCAGTGTAGTGGTTTTCTCTCATCCTGAGGATTAGGTGCATCTGAAGACCACTTGTTAAAGGAAAAAAATGAGCTCGGTTCTTGGCAAGAAGAGCAATAAAATCAGCTGGGGGCAAAACTCTGTTTCACAGGAACAACGATGCCTGTTTGATCATCTTTCGTATTTGTGTGCGTGTGAGAGAGGTGGGCATTAAGGCTAATTCTGACACATCCCCGGTTAACGCTGAGCACCGCAACGCTATATGACTGGAGCCGTGCAGAGTGTGTTCGGACTTGTTGCTCAGCACGCGGGCACACAGAGATGATCACACCGTATACGCCTGAGTGTGCGGTTTACACTTTGGGCTGAGATCCTCTGATTAACTGCCCTGCATTTTTTCAAGGAATGATTCCGTTGGCATCGTTTTTCCTCCCAAAGTGGAAACTCCCCACAGATAAAAATCCCCTAAAGTGGGGATAGGATCATCTTTGATTACCTTCTAAATAGGTGTTTTTTTTTTTTTTTTAGGGGAGGCTCGTCAGCTTGTACTCTGTCTGTAATAAGCTACCCAGACAATATTCTAGCATTAAACTGGTGCCTCTGCTTTATTGTGAATTGATATTGTAATTTTGTTAATGTTTTTATTCCAGTGTGTCAGCCTGATAAAGCCATGCCACAGCATGTCTGAAATATTGGCAGTGAAGACAGACTATATATTTGGATATTTGGAGGCTCTATAATGTCTTGCTTGGATTTGTGAATTAGGAAGAACACAACTATACAATAATATGATCAAAGTTTTAACACAAGCGAACTTTACATTGCCCTCTAATCACTCGCCCACTGAAAAGCTTACAAAAAGTTTATTTCATGTGTGTTTGTGTGTAAAAGCTTCTTGCATCACCCCTGAATCAGGCAGGCCATGTTTAATACATTACTGTCCACAGAGATAAACTGATAGTGGGAGCTTTGTTTCTTTGTAGTAGCGCCGGCTATCAGAGTTCAGGGTAAAACTCTTGGAACACAGTCACAGGGCCAGACAGTAACTCCAAGGTTGTACGTCAGAGTGTTTACTCAGTATTTACAACTCTTCTAGCTTTAACCTGTTCTCTTTACCTACTCTGGCAACTAGAGCACACTTCTCTGGGCTGAACTGAACTTTTATTTTACTATGTTTCGTAAAAAAATTGTCTTTTAAATAAGCAGTCAACAACCGTATATATGTATATATGTGTGTATATAAAATATTTGTGTGGTGTGTGTATGTGTGTGTATGTGTGGGTGTTGTTAGTTATTTTTAGAATCTAAAATTAGAACCACATTTTTGGATTGCTCCACATCTTGTGCTTTATGTGTAATGCCACTATTAGAAAAGCTTTTACTGTACACTTGTAATGCAGTGAGTGTAAAATGAGTCCTGTACTTTTCTGTTTTATATCCCTGTCACCACACATCAGCATCTCTTATGAAAAAATAAATGTATTTAGATTTGAGCTGATTTGAATGAATGCTGAACTCAGTCCCCATCGCTCAGATGAAAACATAAATCAAAGATTAACGAGCAAATCACTCTTGATTATTGAGTCCTCCAGTCCTGTAGTTCTCCAGCCATGGTTATTGTGATCTGAAGTTTAGAATTATGCACATCCAGAACGAGCATTACTGTACGCTGCAGCACAGAAACAGTACCTGCACACAGTTTGTAACAGACACCATCAATCATAGAGCCATAAATCAGTGATCCCTAACCAGTGAATACCTACCACATAACACTCAGCTCAGACTATTGAAGACCCACTTCTAAGTCTCTTTGCCTCACTCATAAGTCGCTTTGGATAAAAGCATCTGCCAAATGAATAAATGTAATGTAATGTAATGTAATGACCCACAGACTACTTATTAGACATGGGGTATTTGTTAGCTGTTGATTTTATGATGATCAGTCTGTTTTTGAAAGGTGTCAGTTGTCACAGATAGAGCGACCTCCTTTCAGGCACAGCACAGTGAGGAAGGCTCCCATGTCATACGTGCTTGCGTCTACTTCCCGTCCATCCCCTTCACCTCAGGGTTTGCTATTTACTACGGTATCAATGCAGCCAGCCCCTCTAATGAGCGGCAGGCTGTCCATATTTGGAAGCCCACTATCTCTTTCTCGGTGACCTTTGATCTGTGCTCCTCATTCTTTTTTTTTTTTCTTTTTTTTTCCTTTGGAGTCTGACAGCCAATGTTTACTTAGTCTGGGCCTTCGGAAGGTGTTTTCCTGCATGTATCTACCTGCAGCGCTGTTGTCGTCTGGGTTAGGGCATGCCATAATTAGGACAACATGCGCTTTTTGTTTTTCGTTTTCCCTCGTCCGCGCTCCCTCGCTCTTTCTATCTGTGTGGTTGCCCAATCTGAGCCGGGAGAGGGTTCTGAGTTCAGGTTTGCTCAGAGCCTTTCCAGTGAAGGTGAAGAGGACAAGACCGGAGCACGTTAAAAAACCCCGGGGGACATCCTGCCTGCATCTTGCTTGTACTGCCGTTTTTTCTTTTTGTTGTTGTTTTTTTTTCTTTTGTGCAGGACCTGTGAACTCTTGATAGTAGCTTTTTTTTTTACCACTGAGAAAAGTATAGCGAGTTGGGACCATGTACTACGTGAAAAAGAAGGTAAAGCTTTCTCAGACTGTTTTCCGTTGGGTGGTTACAGCTGGTCTGTCGCAAGGTGCCGACTGCCCACATAGTCTCGGCACGCTGCTCACTGCAAGGTCTTCTTCTGGAAATGACAGGCATGTTTGGATTTCTGTGTCCATGTGATATTGTCGTGGTTTAATCTAATCTTGATCATGGCCACACAGCATGAGAGACTACTGAAGTGTGCTCTACAACGCTGTACATACACTGTGACATTGTGAAATCTGTTGTGTTATGTATAAATGTGGGAGCCATTTGGACACTGTTTGTAATTTTGCTCAGATGAATTTGTATGGCACAGTGAGTTTGTTGTGCACATGATAATGTAGTATGTTCAGATGCATTTTTCAACATGTTCTTCTAAAAATATGAATGAGTGTTACATAAGCCTAAACAAACACTTACACCCAGTGCAGCTAAATGGATCATTGATACCTTATTGGAATTCTTCCTCAGCTGATGTTTTCTACAGTCTCTGGAATTTGAGAATGACCAATTTGGGTGTTCTTTCTACTTTCTACATACTCCTAGAAGGTAGAGAATATTGACAGACAGACGATAATGCAACTCTTTTGTGATGGACCCAGATCAAAAATGAATTAAGATGAAATTACCAAAATGATTTTATCTTGTAAGTCCCTCGCTATGTAGTAACTCATTCTTAGGCTTTTATTGTTTATATCATTTCTTTGGATGCAACAAACATAATTTCTGCTTAGCCATTCAGAAACCTCACAAAGGAAAGGCCAAGCCAGTAGCATGGTTGTTACAATGAAGTTTTTGGAAGGGTCTTGAAGTGAAGCAATTTCAGCTTGAAAACTGATGGGGGGGAGGGGTTAGTGGATCAGCGATGTGGGGGAATGGCAGACAATTAGGAGATGGACAGATTGTGGTTGTGTTTAACAACCTCTGCCTGCCTCGGGGAACAGGGCTCCTACACCTTTAAATGCAGCTGGAGTGTAACCGGAGCCTGATGAGCGGAGTGGATGTCTTCCAGTTCCCCTTACCTGTTGCCTTCCCTCCTTCCCCCTCCTCCTCTCCCCACCCCGCAGTCCCAGTACAACCTCCTGAGCAGCAGTATGGATCAGAGCCTAGCAAGCCGCGCGGCGTCCACCAGCCCCTACAGCTCTGAGCACACCTCGAATGTCCCCACGCCGTCGCCCTACTCGCAGCCCAACTCCACCTTCGACGCCATGTCCCCCGCGCCAGCCATCCCCTCCAACACCGACTACCCCGGGCCACACAACTTCGAGGTCACCTTCCAGCAGTCCAGCACGGCCAAGTCAGCTACCTGGACGGTGAGTGTAGCAGCGCCTCTGCCCTGTGTCTGAGCGCCTGCATCCCTCTCTCTTTCTCCCCCTTTCTCTCGCTATCTCTCTCTATTAAGGACAGGGGGCCTGGTAAAGTCTTGGGCACCACCGGAGTGAAGTGCATTCCTTTTGAACATGTGTGGTTCAGAGCCTTGTCTTATCTTCTCTTCGCTGGGGTAGATCTGATGCCGTTGCCTGCATGGCATAAACACAGTTAGCCCAAATGGTGGATCAGTTATCTCTGCAACCTTAAAACTGCCACTTTTAAATCGTGTCCCTCTCTCACGCTGCCTGGCTCATCAGCATTGCATTCCTTTCAATCACTGCAGCGGTGTGAAGACAGGGAGGGGTGGCAGGTGAAGCTCTGGGACAGGGTGCACCGTTGCACTGTGCCACGCCACGTGTTTAAGGGTGTCCCGATTCCAGTCTCAGATTCAAATCTCATCCACCTCGCACCTACCTGTGTGCAACACCTATGGGTGATCCTGATAACTTCGATATGATCTGATCCCTGATGAGGACAGTGTGTAGTGTGTGTGTACTGTATGCAATTCACTGAGGAATAATTATATAATCAATTCCTCATATGCATTGAGAGGTATTGAAGGTATAGGTTTAAAATCTTTCCCTCTTGATTTTAAAATTCTGACAACTCCAGACTACAATAACGTGTTCTTTCATTATTTTTTGAGAGTTTGCTACATTTTGATAGTGAAATGATTTATTGCAATGTAATAGAATTGGCATGGATAGAAACATATGCAAACGTTTGAAAACGTAGGTGTCATACGCGGTGTCCACTGTGTGGGGCAGGATTGAAGAGAGAAGATTTTGGAGGGGGTGGTTGGGGGGGGGGGGGTGCACAGCACCTGAGATACGATCAAAATGCCACTGTTACCTGCGGGAGGACAGAGAAACATAAGAGCCACTTAGCATTCCACTGCAGCATGAATGTATCAGTCCTGAATATGAAGAGAGGTCTTTTCCATTATGAGGGAGGGAGCACCGGTGCATTAGCTTACATGGAAGCATAATTGATAGATATTGTGTAACCTAGAATGATGTTGATACTGTAATCGGCTGGAAAAGATAAAAGTGGCTGTTTTCTCATTAATCAGTGTTTTCTACTCAGCACAGAGGCATTTGAGAAGCTTAACTTTAGAATGCGTTATTTAGAAATTAAGTATGGTAAGCAGCACAGCAAGAAGCATTTAAATGCTTTCCTCTGCATTTTTTGCCACAACACAAAACGACAAAGATAATGGAAGCGTTTAAGTTTTCTTTAGTGTAATTATGTTTTTCAAAGGCGTCAGAGATCTAAACTCTGGATCAGTCTGAACAAGCGGCAGCAGGGTAGAGCTGCTGAAGAGAGCTGTTAGATGCTTTCCAGAGAAGGTCTGCTGTGTTTCTCCTCCCTTTGGAGAGACAATCTGTTTGTATTGCTTCTCAGCTGATGTGTCTTATAAAAGCATTCCTTGGAGGCTAAATACATGCTTTTCCGAGTGTCAAGTGAAGGACGGTTTAAAGGAGTGGAATTATAGGCATGCGAGTGGAGTCTCGGGCCTTATCTGGCTTAATATCAGATTACATAGATTGGGGAACCTTTTGAAGTAAATGCTACTCTTGCAATTCAATCTTTCTTCCCCTTTGATGCGCTAAATAAACAAGAAATAAACATTTGGGGCACAGTGCACATGAAAGCGCAGAATGCTTGTTAAAAATGAATACCATGAGTAGACTTCAGCAGGGCACAAGTGTTGGTGGGAGATTGTGTGTAAACGCCATCTCTGCTTTGTCTTGTTGCTGTCATCCTGTGGATGGTGAGAAGCCCCGGTCTGACACGGGTTTGACCCTGTGAAACCAGAGCCCACGCTCCCTGTTTTGGGTCTTTTACTCTGTTTGTGTAATTAATTCATGCGTGAGTTTCATTCAGAGGTGTGGTAAAGTGACACCTCGCCACTGAAATGAGCACTCTGACCCTCTCCTTTTCTCTGCCCCTCAAAGCTGTCACCTCTGGCGCCTTGCACTTGCATCACTTAGTCACACAGACTGGCCCGGTGAGACGGCCTTCATACCTTCCCTTTTCATTCAGAGGTTTTAGTCAGCCGATTTCTGTTCACGTTAACAGCCGCCTTGGTGGCGAGGTGGAAAAAAATGTGCTTTTGCTTCACGTTGTTGTCTGACCTGAGGTTTGCTCATGAAAAATGTCAGTCTCTAGCGTGTGTAAAATATCCAGTTGTATGAACGAATAACGTGAAAATTGTAAATTAAGTAAGCGGCTGTTTCTGCTAAGCAATTATAATGCAATAATGTAATTTTCAATTAATTTTCATGACTGGTATTGTTCTTGTTTATTAACAGCAGAGGAGATTCTGGCAGAGGGGCTAAAGAGACATGTTCTGAAAAATTCTAAGGCAAGGAATCATGTGTCCTGAAACCAGGGCAAAATCAGATGACGGGTATTACTGACCTGTAATCCAAACAGAAATCTTTGAACAGCACCATCTAGTGACATGAGACAGTAAGCGCAAGGGAAGGCCAGGTAATTGATTGAGATCACAACAATTATTTCTTTATGGCAACATGGCGTAAATTTACGAATGTAATGAGATTTTAATAAAGGGCAGAGGAACTAAGATATTCCTACCATTCACGTAGCACTGATCTGAGAGAACTCTCTTTCAGAAGGTCTCCGTCTGGGATTTGACCATGTAACTTTCTAGTCAGATTTAGTTCAGTTTGGTTCAGTTTCCCACCACGTGGTGACCAGGCTAACTGGGGACAGGTTATTGCCCTGGGACAGCAGCCCTACTGGAAATGGTTTACTCCTCGTCAGAAGTCAGGAACGTCTGTTCAGCTGGCAGTTCAGTTAAAACAGTTCGCCAGGTGCCCAGTCAGATAGTGAATGTGTCTCCTGAAGAATCATATGACCTGCACTGTTAGACTCCGTGAGCTTCACTCTGGCTGCTTCTTTGGGCTTAGTCTGCACAGACAGTAATGTGCCATATTTGTGATTAACACAACCTGATGGAGCTGTAGAATGTCAAAAATGAAATAAAACTTGTCGTGTTGAAACTGCTGCGAACGCACCACAGAAGCAAAAGTACACGAAATAAAAAAAAACATGTAATGTGGCAAACAAGCTGTTCTCCCTTAAGGCATGGCTTAGTATGAAGAATAGCTTTGGTTGGGTGTTGCTTTACAGATTGGTACAGTGGATGGCAATCAGAAGTAGGTTCCGATTGAGGTGATAATGATGGCCAGTCACTGCTGACTTATTTGCAGAGATCTCATTCAGAGTTTGTTCTACATTTTGCTATGTATTATATTTTTATATTATTCATGTTATGTTATAAATCTGATAAGATGACTAAAGCAGCTTTCACACTTGAGAAGTTAATCAGCAATGTTGACAATGTAAGCAGACCATTTACAGCTACATTATCAACTGTGGTTTCTCTGCTGTGGTTTGTCCAATTAATCCTTGGGTTTTATCTGATTGTTTGAATCTGTAGACATAATTATGAACCAAAAAAATGAAGGCAGCTGTTTGCTCTAACCAGTTTGGACTCTCTGATCTCTGATGGGTTCATATTTGCTTTCTTGTTCGATCTTGTGACGGAGGAGGTTAAGGCATCGAGGGCAAGTCTTTGAAATGCTGATAAATTGAGTAACGCAAGATAAAATCCACTCGTGCTTAAATGAGTCCCAGGCGTCTGGCTCTTTGAACAATTGAAACGTTCTTCATTGTTTTCTTACCTGAAGGTGGTAGTTTGCACATTGAGAGCTGTGTTCAGTTTCACGGTCTGCAGACGTAAACGCTCATTAGATGGCTTAGCAGTGTTGTGTTTCGACATCTGCTGAAAAGATGGTCCTGTGAACGAAGCACTGCGATAGATTCAAAATCCAGACCCTCCAAAAATCCTCCGTCTTAATACATTTTAATAAATATTTGATACAAAAAGGAGACATTGAAAAAAGAGTGGTATCAAACTGAAAAGAATGACCCCTAACTTATGGTTGGGGTGTCTTGAAAAGATCAGCACACAGTATGTACATATTCTATCTTCCATCTAAATAAATTCTAGCCCATGTTTGAATGCATTTAATTATTTGGATGCATTTTATTATTTTTCAGCTATTTAAGATATTCATTATAAGATAGTTAAGATAAGTTATTAAGCTATTAATGTAATAATATAAGTTATAAAATAAACAACACAAAAGGCTATAATGTAAGTGTATGTTAAGTGTGCCACTGGGGCACTTTGTATCATCTGAGCCATTTTTGCATGTCAGGACCCAGTGATAGGTCTTGTGTTGAATCCAAAGCAAGTATGGTACCCACTCCTCCAGGATATGGTAGGGTATGCTCAAGAATGTTCATCTCAATGGCGGTCCATGTATAAGCAGTGTTGGCAAGGATCACTTTGGACCACGGTTGCCTTGAAAAAATGCAAGGCATAGGAATAGGCCCGTTGGAGTCATCACGTCTTGAACAGTATTGGGGCATGACTGGATTTGATTTCTCGGGGTCTCCAGGCGGACAATTCCTTCGCAAAACAAGAAGATTACGGGAGCACTACAATTGAAATTATGGCGTTAGGACTAATTCAGGGGATTCCCAAATCGCATCTGCAGATGTTTATGCTTCCAACCCCTCTTATTATATGAGAGCAGTCTGTGAATGCCTGTGGAGTCTTCGGGATTACTGTGCAGAGAATGAGTCACAGGGGAATTGGTTTTAAGGGTTAAAGAAGGGCTGTGTGCAGGTTTGCATGGCCGCAGGCTGTGTGGAATGGCATAGGGGCATATTGAAGTGTAATCGGCTTGTTCCAGTGGGTGCTGCTGCTTATAGTTGCTCTGGGTGGCATGCATCCTAACACCCAGACACAGCATTGTCTCCTTGCCACAAGTGGTGTGTTATTTGTTGCACAATCATTTCTCGAATGTAGACCAGTGTTTCCAAATCAGAAACATCCTCTTGCTTGCATACATCACGCTTTGCATATATCTATGTATGTACCTGTGGGTCTAAGGAGACAGCCTGGGAAATCAAGAGCTGGAGACAGTGCACGATGATGACAGTTTTCCATGGACAGGTAGCTAGATGTTCATTTCTGTTTCATTTAAAAACCAGTGCTTTATACAGCAACTATATGTGGAGATTTTTCATAAATGGCAATTGTGTATCAGCACGATTGCACAAAACACAAAACGATCCTTAAAATAAAGCTTTGCTTTGCCAAAAAAAAAAAGGAAAAAATTCCCAGTCACTAAGATCTTATTTTCCGGACCAAGAGCAAGAAGTGTCATGAACGATGTAAATGAAATTTAACACCCTGGATTTTCCAATAAAGCCCCCTCTACACGTTTTTGTGGGTTATTTTTTTTTCTGATGATGTGTTTGGGACGGGCGAGCCGGAACACGCTCTGGACCCATGCGTGTTCGGAGTTGCTCTTCCCATTTATTACCCTCTGCAGCGGGGGACAGGTCCTGACACGCCGCCATCCAAACACATCCCACCCCTCCACCCCCCTCGCACCCCCCATTCCTACTGTACACCATGTCCCAGAAAACACTCAATAATGAAGATTTCTCACTCACAAAGTTTCAACGCCTACCTGCACTGTGGGACTAACTTCGCTTAAATATGCTTGATTCCGTGGGCAGGGTTTATTGAGCGAACTTCTTCTACATTACAGCAAACATCTGCTGGCTGATCTCTGTCAGAGGCTCTTTTACGAGATTACATTGCATTACATTTATTTAGCAGACCCTGTTATCCAGAGCAGCTACCAGCACAATAGAACAAAAGTGTACCCATTCAAGTTGGAATCAAGTTGAACATTACTAATCATTGTTGTGAGGAAATAGTTAATAAGTGCAATTTGACAAAACCCATACATGAACAACTATTTGGTTTTATTTTTACATTAGATTGAGGGGCAAAGTATCTATTCATTTATCCATCAATTATTGCAACCTGAATACCTCATGTAGACATAAATTTTGAAATGTAAGAAAGCCAAGATAAATCTGGCAATTTATGTACCAAAATTGGCAATCCTGGGAATTACATATTAGCAAGAGAAAAATGTTATATCACTGTGCATATTAATTTTTCTCGTTATGTATTCATTAGCACGAATGGACAGAGCATACTTTTCAAAATTATATAATAAGAGCATATCATACTTCAGCAACATTTATAGAACTACTGATGAAGACAGGTATCATGTAATTCCACTTACAATAATTGTGATCCAATAGCATTTTCTCAATGGACAACCAGCAAACGGAATATAGACTTACTGAATGCATGTATTAACAAATGTCTTTAAAATCAAGATATGATGATGAAATCTGTTTAGACACATCCATTTCTCACATCTCCTGCTCTGCGAGAGATAGATTTATTGCCTTATATTTGTTTTCAGTGAACATATTGGTTTTTTTTTTAAAATAGAAGAATATAATACGCTCTTGGGTCACAACTAATCCAATGCATTAATCAGTTGCAGTGCAAATGTAATATCAGGTAGATTTTTCATGTATTATTATGTCTGTGAGCTTTAATACTGTTATCTTGTCATCTAAATCCCCCCTCCCAAAAAAAAAAAAACTGAATCACCAAAATATTGCTCCAGGTATATTCCTGCCCTGCCCATTTCAAGAGGAGGCATGTGCATGCTTTTACATGCCCCAAACACACTGTCTCTGTTTCAGCGATCTTTGACCACAGGCTTGTAAGGTATTGAGTAATAAATACATTGTTCAGGGACAGAAAAGCCAAACCTGAAATGTAAAGGGGATGGCTTTGTCTATAAACAGGTGAATGGCAATAACAGGACCTTTGAAAGCAGAAGACATCTGCATACATTCATTTCAGGTTGTTCATCTGTCAATTTGCAAAGTCCCCAAAACAACCTTTTAGGAATTCCTGGAGGTACTATTTTAGAATTATGCAGTGCTTGTACAAAATTCGGTCTGAGAATGTACTTTTAAAATCTGGGCACTCATTACAAATGTTAAATAAATGTGAATGAGACTGATGTTAATTTTGGTCCCAGGATGTTGTGAGACCAGTGGATCATGCTGAGGATGCTATGACTGTAATTGGGTGGTCTGGGTTTCGGAGGAATTACCTTGATTTTTTTCAATGCATTTTTTCAATGCATACAGAGGTTTTCATAGAGGTTTGCACAGAGAATGTTTGAAATTACAGTAAATCAAGCTTAACATATAACAAGGCTTGTAGGTGCAGCTCATACACAGCTGTATGCCGATAGCGTCATAATAGAAGTGTATAAATTTTCCTTTGAAGAGACAAAGATGTAAAGTTGAAAGGAAAATGCTAATGTCATGGAAATTCCGCTCTTTGAAAGAAACGAATTTTCTCCTCAGAAATGATGAACTGGAAATCCGTGGTGAAGCCGTGACACGGCAGAGGTGTAATTAAACAGGCTATTGCAGAGCTTGCCCTGTGTTAACATATTTGGACAGTTAACTGTATTTGTGGTTGGCAAGCAGCAACATGTCTGCAGGGACGGCAGACACATTATTATCACTCAGCCTCCTCCAGCGTGTTCAAACCTGCACCGGGCCATCGAACCGGAGTCCCTCTTCTCTCCCTCTCTCCCCCTCTCCTCCTCTCCCCATCTGCCACGATGTTCCCCTCTCTCCCCTCTCTGCCCTGGTCTCTCTTTCATCCCATTGGTCTCCTCTCTAAATAAATATAATAAAGATAATATCTATATATCTATAATAAAGATGACCTTGAACCTTGAACCTTGAACCGTTCTTTCCTATCTGCGGTTCGCTGCTGTATCTCCATGCTCACTGACCCCCACCCTATACTGTGGTATCCCATCTCCCTCTTTCTCCTCTCATCATTCAGCTGCTCCCTACAGCATCTTTAGGCTACCTGCACTGTACCCCCCCCCAGCTCCTTCATCAATATTCTTTTCACTCCTATCCGCAGTTACTCCTTATCTCAGCCCTGCTGTCACCTTGCCTTTCTTTTTCTCTCTCTCTTTCTCTTTCTCTATCTCTCTTTCTCTCACTTCTCTCCTCTTCCCCATTTACTCGGTTCTGCCTCTCTTTCTCTCTCTTTCTCACTCTCTTCCTCCTCTTTGCCTTTTGCTCGTCATTCACTTTTATTCAAATTCAAACGTTCAGCTGGAGCTTCATTGACATTAACATACTCATCAATAACTGCTCATAGCACTGTGATGCGCTTATTTTGGAAGTCACTCTGGGTAAGAGCATCTACTAAATGATGTAATGTAATAATAAGTGTTTGTGTCAGTATCAGTTTGTGCTTGTTTAACTATATGAACAACATGTAAACACATGGCTGTGTGTGTGTATGTGTGTGTACAGAAACAACAAAACCCATCCATGCATGTTCACATATTTAATGCGTATCTTATGGTTATGTCCGGAGGATATGTATATAATAGCAAGGTTTTTTCATCCTCTCGTAGTAGGATAGGGATTTTCTGGATGTCATTAAATTTTGTCCAGTAGCCCCACTCTCTCTTTTTACCCGTTCTGTCCACTCTGTCTCTACCCCTCCATCCTCTCTCTCCCTGTATCACCGACTCTCTTTCCACTCATCCATTCTCTTCTCTCCTGTTATCCCCTACTCTCTTTACCCCTCCATCTTCTCTCCCTCCCTCTAACTCCCACTCTCTCTACCCCTCCATCCTCTCTCTCTCTCTACCCCTCCATCCTCTCTCTCTCCCTGTATCCCTGACTCTCTTTCCACTCATCCATTCTCTTCTCTCCTGTTATCCCCTACTCTCTCTACCCCTCCATCTTCTCTCCCTCCCTCTAACTCCCGCTCTCTCTACCTCTCCATCTTCTCTCTCTCCCTCTAACTCCCGCTCTCTATACCTCTCCATCTTCACGCTGTCTTCCTTTATCCCTTACTCTCTCTCTACCCCTCCATCCTCTCTCTGCCCCTTATCATCCCTCCATCCCAACTCTCTTTCCATTTATCCCCCCACTCTCTCTCTCTCTCTGTTTTCAGAACCGCCCGCATCGCCAGTCTGCGGCCAGTGTTAGCGTTTCAGGAATGCACAGTAACTCCAGGATTTGAGATAGGTTTGCAGGAATCGGTTTCATTGCAAAAATGAATTGAATGGAAGAGGTGAAAGGAGCTGCATGTAATCTAGTAGAGGCAAGCCTGGACAGTGCCGCGAGTACAGCTGCGCTCCTGTGATTTCTTCTTCCCTTGCTTTGACAAGTATGATTCATTTCACCCTTTTGTCTTGCCCACGTACATGATCCCAAAAGAAAAACATATTGCTGAAGTAAATTTACTGTAAAAAATGGGGCTTCGGAAGGTGGAAATGAGACTCACCATTCACATGGGATGCGTGTTCTCTAGTACCCCATTCATCTTGCACATGCATGAACGGGATAGTCCTCACAGAACGTCGAGCATCCATCAGTCTCCTCATTGCGAATGTTTGGCGTTATTGTGGAAATGGCCTTTCCTACCATTTTTCATTATTTAAGCGCTACATTTTTCTCTTATGTCGCTGGTAAAGTGCAACAAACAACATAGGTTTTCATTTATTTTGTGATGGACATATTCAATGTTGTGAAATAAGCAAGAAAAAAAAAACTGATATGTACATTATTCAGGTGCATTGCGGTTGGTATGAATAGGCATGCCATGGCTATTGACCTTATCCTTGGAAGGCATATCTAAAAATCATAATCCCATGAACAGTTGATGAGTGTCATGGAACATTTGTGGTGTTTTTATTGGCTACAAATGTGCCTTTATTCTGTTGGTGCCATTTATGCTGGCTGAAAAATTGTCAGCCAAATTGCCAAAGTGAATTTTGTCTGTGTGAGTGAGCTGTGTCTGTGTGTGTGTGCGTGGTTGCTAGAGATTTGGTTTTTCAAAACTGTGTGTGATTGTGTGATTTGAGGTACATAGAATTTGTATATCTGTAGATATCTGTGTCTGTGTGTGTGTGTGTGTGTTTGTGTGTGTGTGTGTGTGTTTGTGTGTATGCGTTGGGGTGGTGTATTATCGAGCTGATCTTGTCCAAAGATACAAGCGTTTTCTTCCCCCCTGCGAGACCCCCGGATCATTAAGCAGACTTTACAGTGGGCCAGAGGAGCATTACCCTGCCGGTGTTCCACAGTTCGCTCCATCAGAACAGGCCTGCGTGCTGACTCTGTGAGAACGTCAGCATGTGGAGGCTGCATGCTGCATTCTGCTGAGCTGTTGGGGCATGCAGGTCGCTGTAATGACTGATTTTATACCCAAATGTATTAAGTGTGTTTCAGCGACTTTTCCCTCCTGCCCGAGGCGACGGTTTGACTGTGAGAGCTTCGTCCGTGTCACAGCGGAGAGCGCGGGAGATGTTCTTTCCCAGCAGTCGACTCCCGTCTGACTTTCCCTCTGCCCCACCCCCCGCGAAAAAAGAAAAAAACGTTTGCACGGGCGTGTCCCCATATGCCCGGGAATGTTGACTCAAAGGGGGTCCGACAGTGGGGAAGATAAAGGCTTTTTCACACCTGGCGAAGATGCGTGTTGCGGCCATTTTTATATGCAGCTACAGATGATTTCAAATACCAATAATAATGAATACACTGATATATGATTCAACATGGCAAAAGCACGGAAGGGTGAAGAGTTAGGCCTGGATTGAATCACCATTAGTCCTTAACCTTGACTAATAAATGCAAGCATTTATTTTTTCAGTACAAACAAATATTTAACTAATTTCCTCAAGGCCTAAGACAATATTAGTAAATTATTCATACCATACTGTGCTTTATAATCATAATGTTCTTTGTACATCCCTTGGCAATAATGAAGACACCTCCATCTCTGCGTTGTTGAGTTCACCTTTTTTTTGCAGATACCACAAGGGCTCACTGCAGCCTTATTGATTTGAATAAGATACAAACGAACATGTCCTTGCAGATATTCTCCCTTTTTTTGAACGTTGCTTTTTAATTCCCTCTGGTGAATTTTTGGGATTTCTTTATAGTATGAGGGCTTGTCCCAGCATGCCAAATAAGGGAGGACACCTCGTTCCCCCCTTTCCTGCGTCTCCGGCGCAGTGGGACGGGGGCCAGCACCGATGACGGCAGCCGAACAGGGGTGCACCTGGACACACCTGGGTGCTCCTTCCCTTGAAGAGCCTTTCTGACAAAGACAAACACAAAGGCTTCTTCTGTTGAACGAGCCTGTTGGGCAATACATTCACCCATTCCTCCCTAGGAAGCACGACAGCGTTCAGAGAAGATTGATCTTTGCAACAATCTGTGTGAAAGTAATGAAAAAAACATGGTCCTACACGGTCCACAGTTTTCATTTCCTACATATTTGTAGGTTCCAGTGCTGACCATAAGATTCTGTATAATAGTGTGAACCATAATATGAGGAATTTAATTTTGCATCAATTTTTTGTATTTTTTATTTAATTTGTACATTTATTTAAGTAGTATTGCATTATTCAGTTACAGTGCTTAATCCATGTAACCAACATAGTACTTTAGATGGTTCACATAGAAGTGCGGATTCACTGGTTCTTTCATAGGAGTCTCAGTCCTAGCATCAATTTTCAGTTCAGAACAACTCCAGTTTAGGAGAATCTAGAAGTTTAGGATTTAGTGGAACAGGGCCAGAGATGAATATGTTTGGCCTCTGCCATGGGGCCACTGAGGGGTAAGCAGAAGGCACAGCCAGGGCTAAAGATGAGAGTCTGTCTGTCTGCAGGTGTGGTGTGGTTGGCTCCGTACGCCAGTGTCTTTCCCACTTGCAGTGACTTAAGATGGATGAAGGCCTCAGCTGACAGCCACTGGAGAAAGTGGAGAAGAGACATTGGAATGGGTGGGACAGGAGAAGATAGCAGTCAAGCAGCAGAACTGTGGATGCGGTGGAGTTCATATATACTCAGCATCAGGGCCCCAAAGGGGCAAATTCTGAATACTATGGATGTGGAGTCAATGGGGGAGAGTCAGTGGCACAAGGTTCTGGGAGGCAGAGAGAAGGATTGCATTGTTAGTATGAGGTTCTTACAGTCTGGGAGGGGGGCAGCACAGTGTCCTCCAGGGTGATGGTGAGAATTTGCACTAGCAAGGCCTTAAGGGGTCCATAATGCGCACTTCTGTGGTATGTGCTATTTAACTCAATATTTACTATATACTGTAAATACAAACAACAGTGTAATGTACTGATATTAGGTCATATTTTTGTATTCACAGAGAGACTTGGCACATTCTTTGTACACATAAATAGTGTTAATAAGTATTATCTATTCAGGATTTTTTTTTTTTCATTTTTAAATTTGTTATCTTTTCGCTTTATTGTTGTATTATAGCTTACTTGGTGTTACTGTACTTTCACTATGGTCTGTTGGGATATTCTGTCTCACTATTTTTTGCTGTAGTTTTACCAGCTGTCTTATTTCAGCTATAATTTGCCACAAAAAAGACACGTAAATTGTAATTTGAAGGAAAGTTATCTGTACAAGTCATTTTTGTGCTTCTTACTTTTCCCTCACTGTCCTTTCTGTGTATGCCTGTGCTACTTATAATTATTTATTGTGCAGATAATCAAACAATAGTGAGCTGAAGAAACCAAAAGCCACACGTTTACTGTTAAAGTAAATTTTATTTAACCACTGAGGAGCAGCACAGTTGAACTGCCACTCAGGTGATATAGCGTAGCTACTGAAACTCTCCACTCAGCCGTGTGCGCAGACAGACTTGCATGGAATGGCATTGCTGCAGATTCCCTGTGTCCCAGGTGCCCCTCCCTCCATTTCTGTCCCAGCATACCTGGCTAATTACACTCAGCACTGCTGTCTCTTCAAACATTAACCTTTTTCTCTCAAGGAGCAACCCACTGCAAGGCCCAAGCTTGAACCTGAGTCAGTAATCAATATCGACTAATATTCTAGTCAGTAAAGGTGTCCAGTTTTTAATGCCTGCAGTTACCAGACATAAAAGAAATTGTCATTTATAGAGCTGATGTTTGACCGATTGTATGTTGAATTATTATATTTTCAGTGTTGAAATAATGAATCTGTGAGTGACTATATTGATTGTGAAGGCATTGCTAATACATATTTTATGAATGTTAAAGACCCAAGCAACCAAGGCTTGTGAGCAGGCTTGTGAAAGGTAAGGTAAGGTAAAGCAATGGCAGCAAAATGCAAATTAAATGAATCGTTTTTAAGGTTTTGAAGATGTTGTTAATCTGTTGTAGTTAATGTGGATACTGTGGACAGAATTTTAATGCATTTTAATCATATATTTAGTAAAAGTGATTACAACAATTTTTCTTTTTTTACATTTTGAAACACACAAAGGAACAAAGATAAAGCATGATCTACATGTATTTTTCAAAAAGAAGAAGAGGAAAGAAAAAACATAAATGCTTCAGTGCGGTTTCAGTGAAATATAAACTGACTTAGGACTCCATTCTTTTCCCCTCAGTACTCCCCGCTGCTGAAGAAGCTGTACTGTCAGATTGCAAAGACCTGCCCGATTCAGATCAAGCTGTCCTCCGCACCCCCCCACGGCAGCGTCATCCGTGCCATGCCGGTCTACAAGAAGGCCGAGCACGTCACTGAGGTGGTGAAGCGCTGCCCCAACCACGAGCTGGGCCGCGACTTCAACGACGGTAATGATCCCACTGCTGTGTTGGCGGCAATGTAGCATAACGGTTAAGAAGAATGATTCGTAACTGAGAGGTTGCCAGTTTAATTCCCTGCTGGGGCACTGCTGCTGTACTCTTGGGCAAGGTACTTAACCCGGAATTGCCTCAGTAAATATACAGCTGCATAAGATAACATTATAACAGCTGGATAACATTATAAAAACTGTAACTAAGGGTGCAGCAGTGCCCTAGTGTGGAATCAAGCCAGCAACCTTTCAGTTACGAGCTCTGCTCCTTAACCACAACACTAGACTACCACCCTGCAGTCGTAAAGCACTTACTGTGGGCTGAGAGTCCCTCAGAAAGTGTCAACTTCATCCCCCTTTTAGTCTAACTAACCCCCCCCCCCCCCTTCTCAAGGCCAAGCTGCCCCAGCAAGTCACCTGATCCGAGTGGAGGGAAACAACCTGGCCCAGTACGTGGACGACCCGGTCACTGGCCGACAGAGCGTCATGGTGCCCTACGAGTCTCCACAGGTGTGTCCCATCTCCTGGCTCTCTACCTCCAAACACAGTGCCATCAGAAAGTGCAAATTTTGCATATTAGGGATGCAGCATTACTTACCATAATAAATCATAATTGCGTCTTTATTATTGATCCAGTGGTTAATTACATTGCCAGGTGTTTATTTATCACATGGGGGGGGGGGGGGTAGTTGCTGGAGGCAATGGCCTAATTGCTTTTGCTTTTCTGTGTGAGATGGTGGCGTGTTTGAACTACTGTTGTTTGCATCCCAGCGCTTCTCAGAGTCCCTAACAGGAAATTACTGCATCCCAGCCAGCATGTACAGACTAGCAAGAGAACAGAAAGAAAAATATCGTGCGGCTGAAGTAATCGTACCACAGAATAGAAGGAATAGGAAGCCCACCTAAAAACTGTTTTGATGATTGTTAGTGTTGGTGTTTTTATGGTATCTGTTGTTTACACCCAATG